>NW_006293398.1:110999-119487 GCF_000327345.1 Myotis davidii | reverse complement strand
AGCCCCTACTGGGGATGTGCCTGCAACCAAGGTACATGCCCTTGACCGGAATTGAACCTGGGACTCTTCAGTCCCCAGGCCGATGCTCTATCCAATGATCCAAATCGGCTAGGGCCATATTTAATTTTTAAAAACTCCATACTGTTTTCCATAATGGCTATACCAGTCTGCATTCCCACTAGCACTGTTTTAGGGTTTTCTTTTCTCTATATCCTTGCCTGCACTTGTCATTTGTTCATTTGTTGATGGTAGCTATTCTGACAGGTGTGAGGTGATACCTCATTGTCATTTTAATTTGTATCTGTCTGTTGATCAGTGACTTTGAGCACTTTTTATACATCTCTTGGCCACCTGTATGTCCACTTTGGAGAAGTATCTATTTAGGTCCTTTGTCCATTGTTTGTTTTCTTCTTGTTAAGTTGCATGAGTTCCTTACATATTTTGGATATTAACACTTTATCAGATGTATCATTGCCAAATACATTCTCCCATACATACGGTAGGCTCCCTTTTAGTTTTGTTGATGGCTTCTTGTGATGTGTAGAATCTTTATTTTGATGTAGTGTCATTTGTTTATTTTCTCCTTAGTTTCCTTTGCCCTAAGTCAGTGGTCGGCAAACTCATTAGTCAACAGAGCCAAATATCAACAGTACAAAGATTGAAATTTCTTTTGAAAGCCAAATTTTTTAAACTTAAACTATATAGGTAGGTACATTGTTATTAACTTAATTAGGGTACTCCTAAGGCTTAGGAAGAGCCACACTCAAGGGGCCAAAGAGCCGCATGTGTCTCGCGAGCCGCAGTTTGCCGACCACTGCCCTAGGAGATATATCCCTATACATATTGCTAGAGAGATATTTGAAATTTTGCTGCCTATAGATTCTTCTAGAATTTTTATGGTTTAATTACTTACATTAAAGCTATTATCCATTTTGAGTTTATTCTTATGTATGGTATAACTTGGTGGTCTAGTTTCATTTTTTTGGCTTGTATCTGTCTAATTTTGCCAACACCATTTATTGAAGAGACTGCCTTTCCTCCATTGTATGCTCTTGCCTCATTTGTGAAATATTAGTTAAGCATAGTGGCTTGGGTTGATTTTGGGGGTCTCTGTTCTGGTCCATTTACCTATATTCCTGTTCTTGTGCCAGTACCAGGCTATTTTGATCACAGTGGCTTTGTAGTATAACTTGATACCTGGTACTGTGATTCTTCCAATTTTGTCTTCTTTCATAAGATTGCTGCAGCTATTTGGTATCTTCTTTGGATTCTATAAATGTTTGGAGTATTTGTTCTAGATCTGTGAAATGTGCTGTGAGTATTTTAATAGGGATTGCATTGAATCTATAGTTTGCCTTGGTAGTATGGACATTTTAAGGATGTTAATTCTACCAATGCATGAACACGGCACAATCTTCTACTTGTATATATCTTCTTCTATGTCTTTTTTCAAAGTCCTTCAGTTTTCTGAGTACAAGTCTTTTACCTCCTTGGTTAAGTTTATTCCTAACTATCTTAATTTTTTGTTGCAATGGTAAATGGCATTATTTGTTTTGTTTCTCTTTCTGAGAATTTATTATTGCTGTATAAAAAAAGTTATTGATTTTTGGGTGTCGATTTTGTATCCTGCTAGACTGGCAAATTCATTTATTAAATCTAGTAGTTTTTTGATGGAGTCTTTAGGGTTTTCTATTTACAACAGCATGTCATCTGCAAATTATGAGAGTTTTACTTCTTCCTTTCCAATTTGGATGCCCTTTATTTCTTCTTGACTGATCCCTGTGTCTAGGCCTTCCAGTATTATCCTATCTAATAAAAGACAACCGGGCCGCCTTTGCCCGCCCCCCAGCCGGTGATCAGAGAAGCCATGACGATCCCAGAGCAGGAAAGGGCGGCCTGCAGCCAGCCCCTGTGTGCGCCTGCCCCTGGGTCGCTGTGGCGATCCCACAGCAGGCAAGGGTGGCCCCACCCTGGCCACAGCTCAAGGGAGAGTACAACAGGCAGTGGAAGCCAGGACCTTGAGAGATCAACAGAGAGGGGTGCCTGCTCTAAGCCTCCACGGTGTGGCTGGGGGCAGACTCCCAGCGGGGACACACACACACACAGGATGCCTGCTCCGAGACTCTGCTGCCAGACTGTGGCCATCAGCAGGACATCCACTGAGGGCTGCCGGACTGAGGGGCAGGCTGGGCTGAAGAAACCCCACCCCCCAGTGCACGAATTTCATACACTAGGCCTCTAGTCCTATCTAATAATAGACAAACATGGTAATTGACCATACCTTTGCTATGCCTCCCATTGGCTAATCAGCACGATATGCAAATTAACCCCCCCAAAAGATAGTGGTTAATTTGCATAGGTAGATGCCCAGCGGAGATCAGAGCCTGTAATCAGAGCTGAGGGGTCCTCTGCCCAGGCCTAATGCCTCGGTCAGAAGTGTTAGCCCTGGGCAGCGGTGGAGCCAGTGATGACAGGAGAGCAGGGCAGAGCCAGCGATAGCAGGGAACAGGGCGGAGCTGGCGATGACGGGGAACTGAGAGTCCCCTTCCCAGGCCTACACCTTGGTCAGAGGCATTAGGCCTGGGCAGAGGTGGAGCTGGTGATGGCGGGGAGCAGGGAGGGAGCCGGTGATGGCAGGGAGCAGGGGCAGAGCCAGCAATCCTGTGGAGCAGAGGTAAAGCCGGCAATAATAGGGAGCTGGTGGTCCCCTGCCCAGGCCTAAGGACTCAGCCACACACATTAGGCCTGGATAGGGGCAGAGCTGGCAATCACTGAGAGCTGGTGGTCCCCTGCCCAGGCCTAATGACTCGGCCAGAGGCATTAGGGCTGTGCAGGGGCCGAGCTGGCAATTGGGGGGAACTACAGAGGAAACACCTTTTCTGACCGCTCATTGGCTTAGCTCCCTGTATGCCACTGGTCATATTCTTAGTAACTTGGGTAATAAGAATCCAATAAGGTGATCTAGGGTTTTTACCACACTCCTGGAGAAAAAAAGGAAGGTCCACTGCTGGAGGGCTAAGAAATGTGGCTATGGTGACTGGCAGTGGCTGCAGCAGCAGGGTGATGGAGATGGTGCCTTCACCTGATCAGCCTGGTCACCTCCCACAAAGGGAGGCCAGACTGCAGCTTAGGCCTGCTCCCCAAGGGGAGCAGGGAGTGGGTATAAGCCATCAGTAGGACATCCCTTGAGGGCTTGCAGTATGTGATAGGGGGCAGGCTGGGCTGAGGGCCCCCCTCTCCCAGTGCACAAATTTTTGTGCACCGGGCCTCTAGTCCTTACTAATAAAAGCCCAAGTGGTCATCACACCATGATGCCTTCATGCTGTCAACAAGATGGCTGTGTGCACAGCAGGCGTGTGCAGCTGGGGGCGTATGCAACATAGAGCCTGCCTGGGAGTCACCTCCTCTCAGCTTTGTGTGTGGAGCCAGAAGGAGGCAGAGCCCCCCTCTCCCAGTGGCGAGGCCTGCCTGGGGGTCCAGCAAGGCCTGCCTGGGAGTCCTGCCGCCTTCCAGCTCTATGATGCACAGCCTGCCTGGGGGTCTGCCGAGACCTGCCTGGGGGCCCTGGGGGTCCCGCCTCCCAGTTCCACACAATGCAAAGGCAGGACCCCCAGCTCTGGCCTACCTCTTTAGGGCAATCCATCAGGGAGCCCTGGATGATTGGGCAATCTATCATGGGGCTCCCGCACTGTGACAGGGCACAGGCCAGGCTGGGGGACCCCCCGCTCCAGTGCACAAATTTTGTTCACTGGGCCTCTAGTCTGTAAAAGGCTAAGCAACTGGCCAACTGGTCAATAGGTATGACATCCACTGACCACCAGGGAGCTTATGCTCACCATAGGAGCTGCTGAGCAACAGCAACTTTGCAGAGTGCCCTCTACCACTCTGGGACCCCTCAGGGGATGTGGGACTGCTGGTTTTGGCCCAATCCCCACAGGCCAGGCTGAGGGACCTCACCTGCCCCAGGGATCCTGCTCATTCCAGAGTTGCCCTTTGAGCCCTGGCACCATTGCAGGTGTGGTCGGCTGGGGAGGGAACACAGGGGATTGGCTCTAGGGAATGAGCCAATCTTGCCCAGTCCTGCTCCACGGACCACCTTCTAATTAATTTCCTTTCAATGTGCATGAATCTGTGCACCATGCCTCTAGTGTTGAATAAGTGTCGTGAAAATGGACATCCCTGTCCTGTTCCTATTCTTAGGGCAAATGGTTTTCGCTTTCACACATTGAGTATGATGTTCACTGTTGATTTGTCATATATGGCCTTTTTTATGTTGAGATATGTTCCTCCTATTTCCTCTCCAAAGTTATGGAGAGTCTTTTCTTTTCTTTACTTCTTTTCCTCAGTTTTCTTTTAGTTTAGCATGTTACATTTTCTTCTACTTAAAGCAATTCTCTAGCTCTTGCACTCCCACTTCTCACCATTGTAGGCACACACCTTAAATTGCTGTTCTCAGATCCTTTTCCTGTCATGTCTATGTCAGCCTGATTCACAGGGAAGCACAGCCTTATACTTACCATCCGATAGTCAGGTATTCTGCCATCTTTACTGAGATTTTGTTTTTAATTTCTTGAATCTTTTCTCATAAAGATCTCATTTGATTTGAGAGGTTCCTCTGTAAAAAAAATAAAGAAAATTGAATTTTAGCACCATAGAAGCAAATACATTTAAGTTTCAGATCTTAAGCAATAGAGATAATCAGGGCAGGTTAGATTAAAGTACTTTCGGTAGAGAAGAATCATGAAGTGTCCTTACTTTCCCTCACTAATGATAAATTTAAGGTTTCAGCCTATAGAGCCACACAATGCAATGTAGTCATTTGTCCTGAGAAACTTACCAGAAGTTTACTTAGCATGGCTATTTCTCAGGTAGTGAGGCATCTTGCACCAGCATTTAGAGCTAGTGATACTAGTACTTGTCCCCTGCTAATTCCAATGTACGTTATCCTATTCCTTTTGTGACATGTTAGCTATTATGTGCCCCATAGTAAATCTTTTTGCATTTGCAGTTTCCACACCACTGACTCTTTCTCAAATGAGGGCTTTCCAGTGTCTTGAGTACAATGCTGCGTCATCAAAGTAATGAATATCATTAACTTAATTACTCTCCCATTAAATGCAATGTCCATGAAGACAGGTAAACCAGTGCATTTCCTCACAGCTTCATTATTGATTCTGAAACGGGTATCAATGCAGTCAGAAAGGAGGAGTTTGAACCCTCATCTCTTTGCTGTACTCTCCTCCAGCATTCAAAGTGCTCTGAGGGCACCACTTACCTGTGTTCCTCAACAGCCTCTTCCACGGAGCAGTGTGTGCTCCTGAGAGCTAGAGCAGTGCAAATAGCAGGCGCCTGTTGTCTACACAGAAGATCTGCTTTGCCTGCTTGTGCAGGCAACAACTATTGTCCTCAGGGCTCAGGAATTGCCGGAGACTGGCTTTTCTGGCCATGGACACCAGATTTTTCAGGATAATATTGGTTTTGAAGTTTTTCTGCTCTAATAGTTCTCTGCACACAGGACAACAAGTAGGGCTTTCTGCTTTCTCCCAGGATACATAGAGACAAGAACAATAAAAGCTGTGCCCACAGCCCATGGTGACTGGGTCTAAAAAGTAATTTAGGCAGATGTCACAGAAACTTCTTTCCAGAAGTTTGTGGGAGGTCTGAGTTCATTTTTCTGAAGGAAGAAAAGTTAGAAGTTTATTCCTCTGCCCTGGAGACACAAAGGTCTAAGCAAAATGTGACTCAGGTTGTGACTCAATGACTGTGTCTAGAGCAGAACAGACTTGATAGGCATGTGACACACATGGAAAGCAGGCCCAGGAAATCCCACAACCTGGAGAAGCCATTCTTAACTATTTAACCAACTCCATCCCCACCCGCCCCCTTTTCTGCTGCATAAAGAACAATCCCTCTTCTGCTGACATCCTTCCTTTTCCAAATAGCTTGAGTTTCAGGCACTTCTCCCAAATCTATAGCTCCAGGTGCTGGGTCCTGAGGCTCTAATAGCCCAGCTAACACTCAATGCCAGTCACTCACTTGGCTCAAGGTATTTGACTTTGATTTTCATTATGTCATGTAATTTCAGGCAAGTTAATTTTAATTGTCCTTTTTCATCTCAGTCAGAACTTTTTTTAAAAATCTTTTAATTTTGATGGAGTTCAACTAATTTTTTGTGGTTTTTTTTTTCTCTTATGTGTGTGTGTTTTAAATTGATTTCAGAGAGAAGAAGGGAGAGAGAAACATGGATGAGACACAAACATTGATTGGCTGCCTCCTGCACATCCCCCAGTGTGGATGGAGCTCACACCCTGAGCAAGTGCTCTCACCAGGAATCCAACCAGTGAGCTCTGGGGCAGGGGTGGATGACCAACCACTGATCCACACTGGCTGGGATGGACTAGTTTATATTTCCTTAATAAATAATATTCTTGTACTCACTAAGGAAAAGCTGGTGCTAGAAAAATTGAATAAGAAATAGGAGAGAAAAAAGGCCTTTGTCTTTGTTTTGAATAATTATGCACCTCCAGGAGAGAGTAATTGTGCTTTCGGAGTTAAAAGACTGTTTTCAATAATCATAAATAATCAAACGTACTAACATCATCTACTTTAAGTATACATACATATGTTGCAAAAGGTTTAGAGCAATGGTTCCCAAGCTTTTTGTGGCCATGCCACACCTAAGCATCTCTGAACCCTTCATGCCACTGCTGTGGCATCTTATTCAAAAAGTGAACTCCTATTCACCTGGAGAAAACCTAAAAGGCCATTAATTTGCTCTAAACAAGCTTCCAAAGGACTTGGCATCCAGTAAAGAGAAAAATAAAAACACAAAAGGACAGATGAAATAAGGAGGAAGAAATTACTAAGAAATTCTTTAAAAAAAATCATTGGAAGTGATATGAAAAAATAGCAAATAAAGTTTCAAAACATATAGAGAACTGAAATGTAAAAATGTGTTACAATATACATTTATATACTGTATATGAGGCCCCTAGAACCATAAGAAATGCAAAAAATTCACTGTTAATAACTCATTTCTCGAATTACACCCTTTAAAAACCAAATTGTCCCCCTATGGAGCATGTGTTCCTAGTTAGGAACCACTGGTCTAGAGCATTCTGGGACACAGCAAAGACCACGCAGGTCAGCCACCTTAGGATCAGCTATTAATATACTGACAAGTCCCTTGGCTCTCTGTGTCAGGCAGGTCTCAGGAGGGGTAGTTGATGAAGGCTGTTTTGCTTCTTAAACTAACGTCTACAGACAATCAGCATTTGCTTTCTTCCCTGTCTCCCAAGGCAAGTTAGTCCCAGAAGGAACTGAGAGAAATCCCTTGGAAGCAGGCAGCAGGCTGGATCGAGGTGGGTGTCAGGGAAAGCTTCACTTACGGACTTGTGCAGGGAGCACCCAGATGGTTAATTGGACCGTTAATTTTAACATGTTAACAATATCTGTGATGTCAAGGCCACAGCCACAGCCATGGCAGGACAGAGCAGTGATTTTTATTATTTTAATGTATTTTTATTGATTTCAGAGAGGAATGCAGTGAAAGAGAGAGATAAATGCATCAATGATGAGAGAGAATCATGGATATGCTACCTCCTGCATGTCCCTCACTGGGTATTGAGCCTGCAACCTAGGCATATGCCCTCACCTCACAGTTCCATGTCTTCCTGGTTCATAAATTGAGGCTCAAACACTGAATTATGCTCAAAGCACAAGAGCAACAATTTTAGAGCAAGAGTGGTGATTTCGGGACAAGAATTTTATTTCTGGTCAGGGCACATACCCCGGATGTGAGTTATATACCTGGTTACGGTGAATTCAGGAGGCAACCTATCAATGTTTCTCTCTCATATAGAAGTTTCTCTCTCTCTCTTTCTCCCTCTCTCCCTCCCTCCCTCTCTCTTTCTCCTCTCTCTCTTGAATCAATAAACATATTCTTGAGTGAGGATTTTAAAAAAGATAGTAGTGGCCAAGGTATTCTTACATTAATAAGAAAACAACCCTGACTGTTCTGGCGCAGTGGTTACAGCATCAGCCCAGGGTTTGATTCCCAGTAAAGGTCAAGCACGTTGATTGAAGGTTTGATACCATGCTCTGGTCTGGGCAGGAAAAGAAGGCAACCAATCCATGTGTCCCTCTGAGGTCTATGTTTTTCTCTCTCTGACTCTCTCTCTCACTCCATCTCTCTGCTTATGCCCTACCCTCCATTCTTTTAAAAAATCTTTGGAAAAATATCCTAAGGTGAGAATTGAAATAATAATAATAAAATTATAGCAACAGGGAGAAACCAAGATGGCGGCAAAGGTAAACACCGGAAATTGCTGCCTCCCACAACAACTTCAAAAATACAACTAAACGACAAAACGGACACCATCCAGAACCGCAGGAAGGCTGGCTGAGTGGAAATTATACAACTAGAAGGAAAGAGAAAAGCACTGAGACTCAGAGGAGGTGCGGAAGTAAAGTGCAGAGGTACGGAGGC
>NW_006293398.1:109579-110055 GCF_000327345.1 Myotis davidii | reverse complement strand
ACGCCGATAAATTTAGTGAGACACTCAATAAGTCTAGTGAGACCCTAAAGGATATGAAAAAGGACCAACTATAAATTAAGCATACACTGACTGAAATAAAGAATATTATACAGAGACCCAACAGAAGACTAGAGGCTCCCAAGAACAAGTCAAAGATTTGAAATACAAAGAAGCAAAAAAATGCCCAACCGGAAAAACAAAAATAGAAAAGAATAAAAAAATATGAAGATAGCCTAAGGAACCTCTGGGATAACTACAAGGGTACCAACATCCAAATTATGGGGGTACCAGAAGAAGAGATAGAGCAAGATATTGAAAACCTATTTGAAGAAATAATGACAGAAAACTTCCCCTACCTGGTGAAAGAAATAGACTTACAAGTCCAGGAAGCGCAGAGAACCCCAAACAAAAGGAATCCAAAGAGGATCACACCAAGACACATCATAATTAAAATGCCAAGAGCAAAAGACAAAGAG
>NW_006293398.1:108390-109374 GCF_000327345.1 Myotis davidii | reverse complement strand
AGGTAAAGATACAAATTATGAACAACAAATACACATCTATCAACAAGTGAATCTAAAAATTAAGTGAATAAATAATCTGATGAACAGAATAAACCGGTGAATATAATAGAATCAGGGGCATAGAAAAGGAGTGTACTGACTATTCTCGGAGGGGGAAAGGGTATGGGGGGTGTGGGAAGCGACTGGACAAAAATTGTACACCTATGAATGAGAACAGTGGGTGTCGGGGGTAAGGGCAGAGGGTGGGGTAGAGGGGAGCTATGGGGGGGCGGAAAGAGGAACAACTGTAATAATCTGAACAATAAAGATTTAATTTAAAAAAAAATTATAGCAACAAATAAAGCACTTTCTACATAACAGAACATAGTTAAAATATTTCCAAGTAAACACAATAAAATATTTCCAAGTTTTTGGACACTTGTGGTAGTCATTAGTTAATGAAATAATCCATTGTATCTGCTTGTAAGATAAAAACAGAAGTACTTTTTTTTTTTTAAATCCTCACCCAAGGACATTTTTCCATTGATTTTTTTAGAGAGAGTTGGAGGCAGGGGGAGAGACAGAGAGAAACATCAATGTGAGAGAGATTCATCTGTTGGTTGTCTCCTGCAGGGGAACCAAACAAGGCCCGGGATCCAGCCTGCAACCAAGGCACAGGCCTTTGACCTGAGTGGAACCAGAGACACTTCAGTCCGCAGTCTTACGCTCAAACCACAGAGCCTCACCAGCTAGAGATAAAAGTAAAAGTTCCTGATGGCCAGAATATAGATATAAAGGAAGCCGGTGAGGGTTGCTTTGTTGTAAAATTGGCAACTTAATAAGATTATGTTGCTAGAGGTATATTTAGGGAGATTAGCAAAGGTGTTAAATTAATCCTTTTCCCCTTAGAAAAAAAGCAGCTCTTTGAAGACCTCTCAAATCTGATCACCTGGAATAAATGGGTGTGGTCTTCAGGGACTCAATATAAAGAGCCAAACTCACTCT
>NW_006293398.1:101073-108365 GCF_000327345.1 Myotis davidii | reverse complement strand
TCTTTCCAGAACACAGGGAGTGTGCTTGGAGCTGACCTGGTTGGGGAGACTTCTGAGAGCTACTGCCACCACGCTTGGAAGGCTTGGTCCCTGAGCTGACCTCTTTGTATTAATATTTCTCGAGCAAGCATTGGTGAGTTTTCATTCGTCAGGAAACTGAGGTTGTTTTTATATCACATTGATTCCATTATTGTTTTGTTTGGTATGTGTTTTATAATTAATATGATGGCTAATTTTACTTCTATTTTATATAATCATTAGTTGTTCCTAGGAATCAGAAAATGGTGGCCAGATATCTTGTAATTTTCTACATGGCTGTGTATTCTAAAAAAATTTTTTAGGAGTATTTGATTCTATATGTAGTAAACATTACAGCCTGCTCAGTAGGGGGTGTGCAGGAGGCAGCCAATAAATCTTTGTCTCTCTCTCTCTCCTTTGGCCTTTCTCTCTCTAAAAATATGAAAACATCTTTTTTTTTAAAAAAAGGAAATGTTGGGATAGCTTGTCCCCAAATTTTATTCCTTTTTTTAAAATTTTTCATATGAAAACATGAAGATGTGGCATATCAAGAAAAATATAGTTAGTCCTTCCTCTTTATTTTCAGATTCTGTATTTGCAAATTTGCATATGCACTAAATTATTTGTAATTCTAAAAGTAATACTCATGGTGTTTTCCTAGCCATTCTTGGAGTTGCACTGAGAAGGAGAAATTTGACTCCTGCCAGTTGAATAGTCCAAGCAGAGTTTGAATCAGGAGAAGCTCAAACAGTAAGTGTCTTTTCCATGGTATATTATGCCAGGCTTTTGGCATTTTGGTACCACTTGTTGGTGACATCACTGTTTAAAATAGCCCCCAGCCTTAGCGCCAAAGCACTGGATATGCCTTATGGAGATAATGTATCTATCAGGTAAGCTTCCTTAAGGAATGAGCTCTAGCACTGTAAGCCATGAATTCAATGTTAATAAATAAGTAATATACATTAACTAAGATGTCTTTAAATAGGAACACACATAAAAGAAGCTCATGTTCTAACTGATGGATGAGCATGCTATGATCAGAGGCTGGAAGGAATCTAACTCTGCATTTAAGCCAGGAATAATGCTTCAGTACTTGCTAGTGGAGTGTTTGTGCCACTTTATAGAACATGAAGGGAACTTACTATAAGCTTGTGGTATCTGTCATCTAAATCACAAAGTAATTTGTTTTTAGAATGCTATGAATATTCTATACTTATAGATAATAAAAGTAATAGATTACCCAATAGAAATATGATCAATTTTATGAAGAGCTTATTTATGGCAAAGAAAATTAAAGAGTAAAGAAACAGGAAAAGATGCTAACTCTAATTACCAATAGGGAGAAAGTAATTCTATTCACAAGAATTAATTTTTACACAAAATTTTTGTAAATATGATAATAGTCCCCAAGTACTGGATAATTTGTGACTTCTTTTAAGTGGTGGAAAGGGAAAGTAATTGGATTTTTTAGGGAGTGTTCCCTGTGGGTCTACTCCAGGGACTATACTGCAGTGTAAATACATTAGATTACAAGGGTGAGGAACCTTTTTTCTGCCAAGAGCCATTTGGATATTTATAACATCATTTGAGGGCCATACAAAATGAAATGAAATTATTTCCAATTAGGCTGCTGTATTTGGTCAAACATTTAACTTACCTCTATGCCTTGGGAGGGCCAGACCAAATGATTTTGGGGGCCTTATATGGACCTCAGACAGGACTTCCCCACCTGTGGATTAGAGGATCTATTTAAGAAATGCCTGGCACTCACACAAAACTCAAATATTATTAAATGAATCTTAGGTAATTGTTGAACATCTGTCTACTATGATAGTATTTATGTTTTATTTATTTTCTTTTTTTTTTTTTTCAGAGAGGAAGAGAGACATAGAAACATCAATGAAGAGAGAGAATCACTGAATTGCCGCACTGGGGATCAAGCCTGCAACGTGGCCATGTACCCTGACCTGGAATGGAACCGAGACCTCCTGTTTCATAGGTTGACACTCAACCACTGAGCCACACAAGCCAAGCAGCATTTATGTTTTAGATGCAGCATTCAGACAGTTGTCTTTAGAAACAAAGCCTGGATGTTGTGGAGAGTATGCAGTGAATGCAGAAGGACAGGTACCAGCAGCTGTAGGCCCTGCTCTGACAAGACAACTTCATCTTCCCACTACTGACTTAACTTGGGTTAAAAGATAACAGAAATCGTTGTCCTCTGACTTTGGAAATCTCGTTTAACCTTCAAACTTGCAATGTCAAGGGCTCCCAGTCTGCCACCTCCAGCAGAAATGTTGAAAGGCCCTGTAGCTGAGAGCTGGTGCCACACTGAGATCAAGGTAGTGAAATTCTCCCACATGTGGACCATCAGTAACTTTAGCTTTTGCCGGCAGGAAGTGGGTGAAGTCATTCAAAGTTCAACCTTTTCATCAGAAGCCATTGCTCACCTGAAATGGTGTTTGAGAGTATACCCGAAAGGGCTAGATGAAGACAGCAAAGATCACCTGTCACTTTACCTGATTCTGCTCAGCTGTCCAAAGAGTGAACTTTGGGCAAAATTCAAATTCTCCATCCTGAATTCCAAGGGAGAAGTAACCAAAGCAGTAAAGAGTCAGGGAGCATATAGGTTTGTACAAGGCAAAGACTGGGGATTCAAAAAATGTGTACGTAGAGATGTTCTTTTGGATGAAGACAACAGTCTACTCCCTGATGACAAGCTGACCCTCCTCTGTGAGGTGAGTGTGGTGCAAGATTCCGTCACCATTTCTGGCCAGAATACCACAAAGATGGTGAAGGTTCCTGAGTGCCAGCTGGCCGATGAGCTAGGAGGACTTTGGGAGAATTCCTGGTTCACAGACTGTTGTTTTTGTGTTGCTGGCCAGGAATCCCTGGCTGACGCCACAGCGCAGATCAACTGAAAACTCAGGCAGTGGATTTGATCCACTCTCACGCTGAGGGTGTCTTGGAGACCTCGGGGTGGCAGGCAATGGTGGCGTCCCATCCCCACTTGGTGGCTGAGCTGTACCGCTCTCTGGCTTCAGCACAGGGCGCCTGTCTGGCACCCCCACGCAAGCGCCCGAAGCAGTCCTGAGGTCCTGCCTGTTGTAAGACTCCCTTGAATTTCCAGAAGCAGCAGCCACTGTAGCTGCCATTGAGCATCTGGTAGACAGCACAATCTGTGGAGTTTTTAGTCTGCTGTCAGGGGAAGTCTGCATCTCGGCCCCAGATCTTTAGTTTTATTATTTTCCTTAAAGGAATCATATTTTTTAAATGTACCTTTATTGATTTCAGAGAGGAAGGGAGAGGGAGAGAGAGAGAAACATCAATGATGAGAGTGAATCATTTATAAGCTGGTTCCTGCATGTCCCGTACTGAGGATCAAGCCCACAGCCCAGTCATGTGCCCTGACCACCTGGTTCTTAGAATGGATCAATGGATCCTTGACCTCCTAGTTGTTAGAATGACACTCACCAACTGACCGACACTGGCCAGGCTAAGGATATTTTTCCCATTGATTTTTATTGTGGAAAGGAGGGAGGGAGAGATTGAGATAGAGAGAGAGAGGGAGAGAGAGGGAGAGAGACCAAGTGCTCAGGCAGATGCATTGCAAGGGTTGGAAACTGCCTTTGAGTGGAATCAAACCCCTGACCCTTTATGTCTGAGCTCTAATATTGGACCATTTGAATTTAGAAAAATGTTCAAATGTCTGTCTTTAGGGATTTGCTTGTTTTACACATGCATTGGTCATCTCTGTACTTTATTAGATATGACAACCAAAATTGCTCTTGGTGTTGTGACTTTATGTTGTCATAATAAAGTAACATCTTAAAGGACCAACTTTTGCCTCAGGACTTTATTTGCAATGTGTCCACATGATTTCTTTTTCTTTTTCCAGTGAATATCACTTTGCAGTCAGGAAGAACTAAAAGTCTTGTCTTCCTACCTGGAGATTTGATAAGCCTGAGTGTTGGATGTGATCCTTATGGTGCACATGTGTTTCCTGGATATGAGTGTTTTTATGACTGGGGTGCTAAAACTTCTACCTCTGGGAGACATTTACTGGAGATACAAGTGGGAGACATTGGAATTGGGCTGCTGGAGTCTGTAGTGATGATTGGAAAGAGAGGAATAGGAATGTCCAGAAGGGACTCTTTCTTCTTGGCTGTGCTAAAACCCACATCCACTACAATGTCTTCACCACCTCCCCATTTTTACTGCAATGTGTGCCCAAACCTATTGACGACTAGGGGTATTCCTGGAATATGAAGGTGAAAGTGTGACCTTTATAAATGTAGCTCAAAGTTTGCTTCAATGTAGAATCTCCTCTTGCTTTTTTTCTCCCCATCTTAGGCCTATCTTTTGCTTTAGTCTCTTCTGACAAGAAATTGATTAGGAATCATTCTATATTCTGGGCAACTCCAATATATAAGGAAGCCCTTTTCCTAGTAAATTATTAAGTAAGACAAATATGTTATTCTTTTTTGTTTCCTTTTATGTCATGAAAATCCATTTACTGTATTATTAACTATGATGATAACATTTAAAACATAAGTATCTATTTGTGCTTTACTCAGTTTGGGAAAATCATCACTGGTAATGCATGGCATAGAATATGTTCTCTGGATTTTGCTCTTTTTCTAAACTTTCTTCAGGAAGTATAATAATAGGTGACAGGGGTGTCTGAAAAAGGTAAAATTAAATGCAAGAGGTTGGCTTATTTCACATAACAATATTCTTCAGGTCCATTCATGTTATCCCAAAGTGTAAGTGATCCCTTCTTACAGCTGTGTAGTATCCCATTGTGTAAATGTCCCACAGCTTTTTTATCCATTTGCCTACTGATGGGCACTTGGGCTGTTTCCAAATCTTAGTTATTGGGCAATGGAAACTAAGGAGAAAATATACAAGTGGAACTACAGCAAAATAAAAAGTTTCTATACAGCAAAAGAAATCACCATAAAAATGAAAAGGGAACCCACTGTATGGGAGAACATATTTGCTAATGTTACCTCTGATATGGAGTTAATATCCAAATTATATAAAGTATTCATACAAGTCAACAAAAGGAAGAGAAACAATTCCAATAAAAATGGGTAGAAGGCCTGATTAGACATTTCTCCAGTAGAATGACCAAATTGTTGTTCAATCATCTTTATAATAAAGAGGCAATATTCAAATTGACCATCACTCTAATACACAAGATGGCCATTCCCATGGGACACAAGATGGCTGCCAGAAGATGGCCAGCGGGTGAGGGCAGTTGGGAGGGACCAGGCCTTCAGGGGAGGGCAGTTGGGGATAATCAGGCCAGCAGGGGAGCACTTAGATGTTGATCAGGCTGGCAGAGGAGTGGTTAGGAGGTGATCAGGCTGGCAGGCAGGCGAGCGGTTGGGAGCCCGCAGTCCTGGATTGTAAGAGGGGTCCCAGATTGGAGAGGGTGCAGACTGGGCTGAGGGACAGCCCCCAACCCCCCGTGCACAAATTTTGTGCACTGGGTCTCTAGTATAGTATAATATTCTGAGACAAAATAATAAAAACAAGTGCTTACACACAGGGGAGTGCACAAAACTCACCAAAATACTTTTCTTTATTTCTTTAATTTTAAATATATTTTTATTGATTTCAGAGAGGAAGGGGGAGAGAGAGAGAGATAGAAGCATCAATGATGAGAGGGAATCATTGATTGGCTGTCTCCTGCATGATCTTGACTGGGGATCGAGCCTGCAACCGGGCAGGTGCTCTTGACTGGAATTGGACTTGGGACCCTTTAGTCCACAGGCTGATGCTCTATCCACTGAGCCAAACCAGGTAGGGCCAAGTTTGACTTCTTCATAGTCAGGATAGATGAAAATCAGGGTGCCAATTTCTCAAGAAATGGTTGTTTTCTGTAGGGTCTCTCCAAACTCATTGTTATATGTTTCTTTCACTGCTGAAATTCCAAATATAAGAATAAAAAATTAATTTGAAAAGATCAGACCATTCAATTCTAACTCAAACTGACCTTCTTTTTTCAACAGCTGCCTTCAACTTTAATAAGAGGACAAAATAAAGAATATTATTTAAGATGTCACTAAAGCTCATGGCTATTTTTGCAAGAGGAACTTCTCAAGAGAATGGGCTCCCTATGGAATATGACTCAAGAAATGCAAAACAATGTGAAGCTAGAAGCTACCAAAGCAGAGTCGTTGGTGGTAGGAATGAACATGTTCTGTTTATTTTTACTTTAATATATTTATGCAGCATGATAAATGCTGGCTTATAGTTTAGATATATTTAAGGTAAAGTGTAATGGTTAAAGAATAATTTGTTTCTGCCCAGGAAAATGTAGTCATTTTTAGAAATATATCAGCAATCACAAATAGAGTGGCCAAATATATATATGGTTTAAAACAAAGTATACAATTAACTCTCTGCACTCATGGAAACTAGTGGAAAGAATGTTAATACAGTTGACTCTTGAACTGGTGGTGAGGGGAGGCCAATTCTAGGTCCTACCTGCTTACAGCCAAATATCCATGTGTAACTTTTGACTTTTCCATAATTTTCTTATTCCTTCTTATCTGTGAGGCATGATCTGCACACCGCCATGGAAACCAAATTCCAGAGATGTTCAAGTCCTATATTTATATGAAATTGTGTAAAACAGTGCATACAGTTGACCCTCTGCATTAATGGATTTGCAACATCAGGTCAAATATATCATCTTTGGTCTGCCCCGGCAAGAATCTTTGAAGGAAACTCACACATATAGATGCTCAAGAGTCAATCAACTGTGTGTTTGCAAGGCTTGAGAGGTAGTCCCAGTTTAACTTTGAAGGTTTGATAAATCTTTTCAGAAATGGAATATAAGACAATACCACACTGTTGGAGTGTGAAAGAGAAGAAAGAAATAAAGTAGTACCAATAAAAAAATAGAGAATTTAAAAAATTCTGTATAATATGGTGTATACTTAAATATTTTTAAATATATAATAAAAAAGCAAAGAAGCGATAGTAATGGAGAAAAATAATTAATGGAGTAAGAAATGTGAAGAAGCATCCCAGGGAACCTTTATTTTTTAAAAAAATTTTTATTGATTTCAGAGAGAAATATCCATGATGAGAGAAGAATCATTATTCAGTTGCCAACCTTCATCTGCCCTCTACTGCAGATCAAGCCATAAACCAAGCATGTGCCCTGACCTGGTATTGAGTCATGTCTTCCTGGTTCATAGGTGGACACTCAGCCACTGAGCCATATCACTTGGCTAGCCTTGCACCCATAAGAGAGT
>NW_006293398.1:100033-101027 GCF_000327345.1 Myotis davidii | reverse complement strand
GAAAGAGGCCAGGAACATAGGGTCAGGATGAATAGAAGGGCAAACACTCAAAACATTTGAGGTATGAGACAACAAGTTTGTCGAATACTTTCCTGATGAGATTAAGGAAATAATGGAAGTTTGACATTCTGTTTAGCGTGCGAGTATGTAATCCCTTTGATCCTCTATCTGTGCAGAAGTATGTGGCCCTTAGGGAGGTGATGATCAAAGCTGAATATCAAAGTTGCATCTATTTCTCTATGAGGAGGAGCGCCTTTATGTTGATACAATGGAGACAGAACCAGAGGAGATCTTCCAACAACTGCAGGAAAGCAAAGTCAGAATGACCCAACAGGCAGAAAGCCTCAAAGAGATGTCTAGAGAGCAGATGGACATGTGCCACAAGCCAGATGTGGAGATGCACCTGGTGAGAGGGCAGGGTCCATCAATAGAGACGGGAATCCTTTTCTGGACAATGTGGCTATGATGTCTGCATGCACCATTACCCTCAGCTACGTGATTCTGCTCCTGGACTCCATCATGGTGGCCATCCAGTCAGGCACTTATTTCCTTGTATCCTGGTAATCTTTGGGAGCTCTTTGCCTAAGTCGTTGACATAGGATAAGGTGATTTCAGTGTAAACCGAAGGACCAACTCCAAAGACAGATCGTCCAAATTCAGTCAATCTCTCAGCATGGCAATATTAACTTTGCTGTGATAATTTTCTGTTTACATTCACCTAATCTACTGTCACTCTGCTACTGCCATAAAAGCAACTGCCTAAAAACATTGAGGTTTTCACCCTTGTCTAGGCATAATTTCTAGAACATGGCAATCAATTTTAAAGCTCCCTCACTTTTTCATTGGATGCCCTGTGTTGCTTTCAATATAATAAATGGTCAGATCTCTCCTTGGGAATAACACTTGGAAATGAGTGACATTGGAAACGTAGATCTGGTTGCATCACTTCACTTCTCTGCCTGACCTTCATCCATCCTCAGAACACCCTGAGGAA
>NW_006293398.1:96813-100015 GCF_000327345.1 Myotis davidii | reverse complement strand
CCCCCTTTCTCAAAGCAAAAATGCTATTTCAGATAAAAACAGATCAACTTGAGAGCTGACACAAAGAAAGCACTTATTGTGAGACCCCAATGTCCAGGGAACAGGTAAGGGGCAGAGACAGGAATCAGATCAGGGGCAGGAGGTGGAATGAATGCTGCCTTTATAATTATTCAAAGTGTGTGTATACATTTTGGGACACCTTGTATTTTATTTCCAGCATATGCTGGAAGTTGACACATAATTAATGAAAGTTTGTTGAATTAGTTTATTCTTCATGGAATTAAATTGCTCCTACTGTATTTGCAGAGAAAGACTGGCTATTTTGGCTCATGTAGAATGTCACTGCTTTCCTGTGCCAGGTTTTAAAAAAAACTTTTTTTTAAAAAAAAAAAAAAAAAAAAAAAAAGGGAAGAGCTGTCTGGCTCTGTGGACTCTCCCCTTTCAGACACTGAATGTCTCATTGGTGACAACTCTGAGACTCAAGTCCCAAAGGCTCTGCCTGGATGTTCTGCTCCCTGTCAGATACCCAGAGGTCTGCATTCTCTGGGGTGGAGTTGATGGAGGAAATGATTGTTAATCATTTTAGAAACGCAATAATATCTGAGGAGAATGGGGAAGTTGATATGTGATATAATTTATAAATTTAGAAAAAAGTAAAGTAACATTTCTTATATCCCTAAGAGGGTAGACTATAATGTATACCCCAGTAGCTCAGAGTGGGAGGATCTTGATGAAATATCCTGGATGAAAAGCTATGATATTTATAGTGTTTGTGTGACTAACCTTTGCCTCCAAATGCCACTGATGTCTTTGTTTATAGGACTGAATTGTTGCAGAATCAAAAGCCTCAGCCAGAGAATCCTGAGCTCACCTCATGGTGCTGCACTGGACTCGTAGTCATGCTGAACAGGTTTAGAGGTCAGAGCTTGCCCTGTGGCATTAGGCCTCAATTTATTTGTGGTTCTTAGGTATATAGGTTCTTTTTCTATTTTTATTTTATCTCTTCTGTCATGAAGGCAGTCCATCACTTTCCAAAATTAGTATCTTCTTCCCTTGTGGATTAACATCACAATGAACTTTGCAACTTATTGAAAATATAAAGCAAGATACATATTTTTATTGATGTTTGTATACACTTTTTTTCTAAATACTATTTCAGTTATGGTTTCCTACATTATGGATTACAGGGAGGTCTCAGAGCATCGTCTCCCCAATGTCATCTATAAACGAGACATAAAACTGCTTTAACTGATGTGAGAAGTCAGCTCAAATAACCGCTTAATTTTTCTCTTCCGTTGTGATACATAATTATTTCTCTGATTGAACATGAAGCTTTTTGTAGGTTAATATATATGTATACATTGTGTTGAACATTATAAGTATTTTAAGATTTCCATAACTTCAGAAAAAATAAAGAAATCTCTTTTAAGACCAAAATAAAATTCTAGTAGCAAATGGTAATAAAATAAAAATAATCAAGTAATCTACACTGAGTGGCCAGATTATTATGACAAGGTAAAGTCTACTTCATATTCTTGAAACCACTCCTGCACAATATGAGCACCGTGGCATGGCGCACTGTCTTGTTGGAAGAAGCCAACTCCATTGGGATATGCCACCAACATGATAGGATGAACTTGATCAGCAATGATACTTAGGTATATTGTGCTATTCAGACATTTATATTGATCTGGCCACTATCAAGTTGAGGGGGAAATTATACCTAATTTGTCTACAAATATCAGATGGTCATAATAATCTGACGACTCAGTGTATTATAGCAAATATCAATATATTACAAGTGCTCTAATCTCAGATACATTAAATATTGATATCATTGCTATGAACTAAGAAATCTACTTGTTTGCTTGAAATATATCCAAGCAGGCCAACAGGTAAATTAAAAGTATTTGTATAAGAGAACATAGAATTGAAAGTATTTACTTAAAATTCCATACCCATCAGAGTTTAAGATGAGTGGACTCACCTCTGGAAGTTCTGTCAATATCAGGGTCAGTAGGAACTCTCTGCCCTCAACTGGCAGCTCAGACTTCTGCCAGTATCCCCTGGAGAAGGGTAATGGACGCTGGAAACATGGGTCTTTTATTCTCCCCTAAGGCGACACCCACTTACTAAATTAAGTGGATTACATGAATAATAGGATTAAGCTTAGAATTTATAGAAAACAACCCTGAGGGCTAACAGCCTAAAAGAATGTGTGTTTTATGATGAGATTCATGATAATTTCAAATATGGAATACAGTGTTATTAACTGTAGTCACCATCTTATGGATACTGTAGAAAATCATTTTTAACAGAGGTGCCATGTTATTTGTATTTTGTTGCCAGCTATCACAAGTTAGGAAATCAGTGATGCCCCGGCCATGTAAGTTGTTTCCTTAAATGATCAAATCTTTGAGAATTTAGCTCTATTTTATGAAAGTAATCTAACCTTGCAAGAAACATGAAGAGTAAAAATCTAAATAAAACTCACCTTGTGCTCCCTTTGGCAGCACATATACTAAAATTGGAACGATACAGAGAAGATGAGCACCTCTCTATCCCTCTCCCTTCCTCTTTGTAAAAAAATCAATAAAGTATTTTTTTTTTAAAAAAAAGATACATATACATGTGTATATGAGGACATTTAATAAGTTAATTTTGGGAAATGCCTCAAACATTTCTCAATAGGTTGCAAGTCACTTACACAAGGTATAGAGAATGAAATGTCTGCTGTTCTTATTTTTTAGACCATATCAACTATTATGTGAGCAGTGGATTACATGGTGCTGTCTCTTACAGGGACTTGTCCAACCTTCCCCTGCAATATTAATTTCTGGATTGGTGATTGGGTCACATAGCATTTTAAAATTCTAAAACCTGGGCCCTGCAATCTTATTCCTTCTTCAAATAATAAATACAGACAGTAAGCCATCCTAACTTTTTCTAGGTAGCATAGTAACTACAACAACATGTAAAGATAAAAATGTAAAAAGTGAAAAGCTAATAGGATCCTGAAAAAAAGTATTATTTGTTAGGCCAAAAAATACTAGTATTTCAAATATCAGACACTTTGGAAATAAAAAACAAAAGCTATTTCCAAAAGAACACTAATGCTCTGTAATGTTATGCTTAGAGTTTCCCTTACATCTCAGTTCACTAAAAAGGAACCTTCAGTTGACTTCCCATGGCAGGGTGGGGC
>NW_006293398.1:94893-96143 GCF_000327345.1 Myotis davidii | reverse complement strand
CAGATTTCCCAATAGTGCTGTGATGCACGTACTGCTCATTAGCGTACTTGGGATTCCACTTACAATATTTCAGAGGTTTTCCTGGTTCAAATGGGAGTTCAATTTTTAATTTATTTGAAGAAACTCCAGTAATCCCACTCTTAGGAATATATCCCAAGAAACATGAAACACCAATCAGAAAGAACATAAGCACCACTATGTTCATAGCAGCACAATTTACAATAGCTAAGATTTGGGAACACCTTAAGTGCCCATCAGCAGATGCATGGGTTAGAAAGCCATGGTACATCTACACAATGGAATACTATGCTGCTTACAATAGAAAGAACTCTTTCCATCTGCAACAGCATGGATGAACCTGGAGAGCGTTATGCTAAACGAAATAAGCCAGTCAGAGAAAGATCAGTATCACATGACCTCACTCATTTGTGGACTGTAATGAACAATATAAACACGTTAACAGAAATAGGTCTAGAGACCAGAAGGATGAGGTGGGCAAACTTTTTGACTCGAGGGCCACAATGGGTTCTTAAACTGGACCGGAGGGCTGGAACTAAAGCATGGATGGAGTGTTTGTGTGAACTGATACATGTTAACACTGCTGCTGGTGAAGGAGCGGAGCGGAGAGCAAGAGAACCCTCTGCTCTTTTGGCTCCAGGGGCGGATAGAACAGCTGAACAGGACGGATCCGGGCCCTGTAGTTTGCCCATGGCTGGATTAGACTGTAGGGGGGAGGGGATCGTTTTTCTTCCAAGGGCCATTTGCATATTAATACCATCATTTGAGGGCCATAAAAAATGAACTGAAATTGTTAACAATTAGCTTGCTACATTTGGTCAAACATTTAAGTTATCCCTCACATCTACCATATTTGCCGGCGTATAAGACGACTGGGCGTATAAGACGACCCCCTAACATTTCCACTCAAAATACAGAGTTTGTTACATACTCGCCGTATAAGACTACCTCCTCTTCCGCACACCTTCCACACACCAAATAAAAGGTAAAACAATATCAGATTTGATTTTAACATTTTAATTTATATTCAAATGCTTATGACATGCAGGAAAACTGTCACAAGGCTGTATGTAATCAAACATATACATAAAACAGTGCAAGTTTATTACCGGTAAACATACCGGTAATTCACTAAAGAAAACACACTCTATAGACTGGTACCGTAGATGCTTCTCAGGAACACAGGCAAGCAGCCCACAACCTAGAGGGACTGTCAATGATAGAAGAAAGAT
>NW_006293398.1:93360-94597 GCF_000327345.1 Myotis davidii | reverse complement strand
GCCTGAACGGTATGTGGAATGAAGTGGGCGGGCATCGGGAGGCCACTATGGCACGGGGCAAGCACTATGGGCAGTCTATCTGAAGTGTACCTGGCGTATAAGACGACCCCCCACTTGGAGGCATATTTTTCAGGGCCAAAAAATCGTCTTATATGCCGGCAAATACGGTATGTGTGAGAGAATCATCGATGGATTGCCACCCGCAATCACTCTAGTCAGGGATAGAACCCGAACCCTGGGTATGTGCCCAGACCAGGAATCAATCTCTTGCCCTGGGAAGGCCAGACCAAATGATTTTGGGGGCCTTATATGGACCTCAGGCAGGACTTCCCCACCTCTGGATTATAAGATTGCTTTAAGAAAAGGCCTGCTACTCACAAAAAAACCTCAATACATATTATTAAATGAATCTTAGGTAATTGTTGAGCATCTCTCTACTATGATAGCATTTATGTTTTAGTTCAGAGAGGAAGGGAGAGTGAGAGAAAGATAGAAAAATCAATGATGAGAGAGAATCATTGATTGGCTGCCTCCTGGATGCCCCCCCCACAGGAATCGAGCCTGCAACCCAGACATGTGCCCTCATTTGGACTCAAACCTCCTGGTTCATAAGTCGATGCTAAACCACTGATTTATGATCCACGTGCTAGAGCAGTGATTTTAGAGCAAGTGTTTAATATTTATAATCTCAGGGCAAGAGATTGATTCCTGGTCTGGGCACATACCCAGGGTTCTATCCCTGACTAGAGTGATTGCGGGTGGCAATCCATCAATGATTCTCTCACACATAGATCTCTCTCTCTCTCTCTCTCTCTCTCTCTCTCTCTCTCTCTCCTTCTCTCTAAAATCAATAAACATACTCTTCAATGAGGATTTTTTTTGAAAGAGTAGTGGTCAAGGTATTCTTACATTAAAATATAAAAAACAACCCTGGCTGTTTTGCACAGTTATTAGAGCATCAAACTGAATGATCCAAATTAAACATACAAACACATTGAGATAAGTCAAGAAAACAGGGAGTAAATTTCAATTTATTGCTAATATAATCAGAAATATTTATTAACATTATCAATTTATTGAGTTAGAGAAGATACATCCAGGGCATTCACTCTGTGGATGGTCCTACATGGTAAACCTAGAATGGAACAAGGAGACCTGTTCTTATATTTCTTAAATTTAATGTCATATCAACTTGATTAGGCAGAACTAAAAGGACAGAAAGGAGAGCAGCAACCTG
>NW_006293398.1:85992-92970 GCF_000327345.1 Myotis davidii | reverse complement strand
TGTTTTTTTTGTTTTGTTTTGTTTTGTTTTTTTAACATACATACCCCTTGCCTAGTTATTCAATCAAAGGCTAATCTACTTGGTGCTGTGAGGAGATTTGCAGTTGTAAATAAAGTCCCTTACCTTGCCTGTGAGTTAAAGAAATTGGAAAGTGGTCCTGACTTTATCAGTGGAAGTCCTTTAAGGAAAGGCTTAGACAATCCTTGAACAACACTCCAATCATCAAATGGGTCTCTATTGCTCCAAAAACCTCTCACTGACAGTGACAACTGCTTTGTCTCATGACCATTGGGTTCCAGCCAGCTGGGGATTTCTCTTCCCGACTTACTCTACCACAGATCTCACACTTGCTTAACTAGCCCCTATGATCATGTAAGTCAGTTCTTGTAAAAAATCTGTACATGGATCTCTTCATATGTGCATCTATATTACTGGTTCTGCCTCTGTGGTTGAGCCTTGACTGACAGCACTGATAGATCTTTCTTCATTTGCTTGGCAGTCTTGACCATAAATCTTGTGGTCTATCCGAAAAGAATTCTTCTCTCAGAATATACTAGCATTAGGCCCTGCCCAGTGTGGTTCAGTTAGTTAGGCATCATTCCATGCACCAAAAGGTTGCTGGCTCCATTCACAGATGTGCCAGGGTTTCTGGCTCAATACCAGGTAGTGGGTATGCAGGAGCCAGCTAAGAGATGTTTCTCTCTCTACCTCTCTGTCTTCCTCTCTTTCTGAAAATCAATTTAAAAAAAACCCCACACATATTTTTTAAAAAGAAAATATTAGATAGTCCCTTCCCAAATTTCCTTCCTTTGTTTCAGTTTCATATAAAAACACATAGATATATCATACCAGGAAAAATAGAGTCAGTCCGTCCTCTTTATTTTCAGATTCTGTATATGCAAATTTGCATATTCACTAAATTTATTTGTAATTCTAAAAGTAATTTTCATGGTGTTTTCCTTGCCATTCATAGACTTGCACTGAGAGGAGAAATTTGATTCCAGCAGTTGAATGTTCCAAGCAGAGTTTGAATAAGGAGAAGCTCAAACAGTAAGTAAGTGTCTTTACCATGGTATAGTATACCTGTTTTTTGGTATTTTGGTGCCACTTGTTGGTGACTTTGCTGTTTAAAACTGCCCTCATCTGCAGGAAGCCAGTCCATCCTTGCTGCTTGACACAGTTGCTGCAGTAAAAGAAACATCTGCACAGCATATGTTTCAAGGGACCTGGCATATATGGCATACTGTTCTTAATATGTTTGCTTCCCTTCTTGGCGCTATGTGTTTTAACCAAGGTCACCTCTCCGAGAAAGGTTGTTTCTCCAGGTAGGGATTTCCCCCTGAAGTTAGGGAGGGAATAAAACCCCTAACTAAGGGCCAGGCAGGTCCTTAGTTAATCACTTTAACTACCTAGGCTGCTGATCCACGCTGCCTCCATGGCATTCCTTCTTTGCCGACTCCCTCCACACCTTTGGGAACCCCTGGACCTGCTGCGGCTGGACCCCAACACTCATTTGGGCTACACCTTATGGAAATAATGTATCTGTTAGATAAGCTTCCTTAAGGAATGAGCTCTAGCACTGTAGGCCATGAATTCAATGTTAATAAATAAGTAATATATATTAACTAAGATGTCTTTAAATAGAAACACACATAAAACAAGATGATGTACTAACTGATGGATGGGCATGCTATGACCAGAGGCTGGAAGGAGACTAACTCTGTATTATTGTTAGGCAGAACTATAGCGCCTAACTAGAGTTCTTTTGTTAAGCACTATAGTGCTTCAGTACTTGCTAGTCGAATGTTTGTGCCACTTTAAACATGAAGGGAAATTAATATAAGTGAGTAATACCTGTCACTTTAAAAAGAAAGTAATTTGTTTTTAGAATGCAATGAAGAATATATACTTACAGATAATAAAAGTAATAGATAACCCAATAGAAATATGATCAATTTTATGTACAGCTTATTTATGGCAAAGAAAATCAAAGAACAAAGAAACAGGAAAAGATGCTAACTCTAATTACTGAAGGGGAGAAAGAAATTCTATTCAAAAGAATTATTTTTTACACATGAGATTGATAAAATTTTTGTAAATTTGATAATAGTCCCCAAGTATTGGATAATTAGTGATTTCTTTTAAATGTTGGAAAGGGAAAGTGATTAGATTTTTAGGGAGTTTCCCTGGTGGTCTACACCAAAGAATATCCTGTAGTGTAAACAGATTAGACTGCAGGAGTGGGAAACCTTTTTCTGCCAAGGGCCATTTAGATATTTAGAAAATATTTTTAGCGCCAAACAAAATGAACTGATAATATTAAAAATTAGCCTCCTACATTTGGTTTAACATTTTAATTACCCCTAAAGCCTTGGGAGGGCGAGACCAAATGATTTTGGGGGCCTCAGGGAGGACGTTCCCCACCTGTGGATTAGAGGATCACTTTAAGAAATGCCTGGCACTCACACAAAACTCAATAAATATTATTAAATGAATCTTAGGTAATTGTTGAGCATCTGTCTACTATGACAGCATTTATGTTTTATTTAAATTAATTTTTATTTTAGAGAGGAAGAGAGACATAGAAAATCAATGAAGACAGAGAATCACTGAATTGCTGCTCCTGCAAGCCCTACACTGGGTATCTAGCCTGAACCCTGACCATATCCCCTGACCTGGAATGGAACTGAGACCTCTTGCTTCATAGGTCGGCACTCAACCACTGAGCCACACCAGCCAAGCAGCATTTATATTTTAGATGCATCATTCAGACAGTTTTTAGAAAGAAAGCCTGAATGTTGCCAGCAGTCTGAAGCCAGTGCAGAAGGACAGGTACCACCAGTTGTAGGCCCCGCTCTGAGAGATTTCCTTTTAGGCAAGACAACATTCCTCTTCCCACTACTGACTTAACATGGGTGAAAATAGAACAGAAATCCTCTGACTTTGGAAATCTCATTTAACCTTCAAACTTGCAATGTCAAGGGTTTCAAGTCCACCACCTCCAGCAGAAATGTCAAGTGGCCCTGTAGCTGAGAGCTGGTGCCACACTCAGATCAAGGTAGTGAAATTCTCCCACATGTGGACCATCAGTAACTTTAGCTTTTGCCGGCAGGAAGTGGGTGAAGTCATTCAAAGTTCAACCTTTTCATCAGAAGCCATTGCTCACCTGAAATGGTGTTTGAGAGTATACCCGAAAGGGCTAGATGAAGACAGCAAAGATCACCTGTCACTTTACCTATTTCTGGTTAGTTCTCCGAAGCGTATATTTTTGGCAAAATTCAAACTCTCCATCCTGAATGACAAGGGAGAAGAAACCAAATCTTTGGAGAGTCACCAGGCATATATGTTTGTACAAGGCAAAGACTGGGGATTCAAGAAATTCATCCGTAGAGATGTTCTCTTCGATGAAGACTACAGGTTTCTTCCAGATGACAAGCTGACCCTCTTCTGTGAGGTGAGTGTGGTGCAAGATTCCGTCACCATTTCTGGCCAGAATACCACGAAGATGGTGAAGGTTCCTGAGTGCCAGCTGGCCAATGAGCTAGGAGGTCTTTGGGAGAATTCCTGGTTCACAGACTGTTGTTTTTGTGTTGCTGGCCAGAAATTCCAGGCTCACAAAGCTATCGTAGCAGCTCGTTCTCCAGTGTTTAGGGCCATGTTTGCACATGCAATGGAGGAGAGCAACAAGAATCGGGTTGAAATCATTGACATGGACCCTGGAGTTTTTAAGGAGATGATGTGCTTCATTTACACGGGGAAGTGATTTAAGGAGAATATTGTTTTAAAGTGAAATAAATGTCTGAAGAAACATGAGTTTTCTGACTTACATTTTAAATAATGTAGGTAATGATTGGGCTGGCAGAAAGTGACACTGGGCATATAAGAAATATGAGGAGTTTGGGGGACATCTCTATTTAACTAGTATGAAGACCCAGTTTTAAGTGAAATGCATTTTTAAAAGCATGATTTGTTATTTGGTGCTGATTATTATCATTTTAAATATATATATTTTTTTAATTTCAGATAGGAAGGGAGAGGGAGAAAGAGATAGAAACATCAGTGATGAGAGGGAATCATTGATGGGCTGCCTCCTGCTCACCCTCTACTGGGGATCAAACCCGAAACCTGAGCATGTGCCCTTGACTAGAATCAAACGTGGGATCCTTCAGTCAGCAGGCCTATGCTCTATCTACTGAGCCAAACCAGCTAGGGCGGTGCTGATTATTATTAGTAGTAGCAGGGAAAATGGCAGAGGTGCTAGCCTCCATTCAGCAGCAACTTCGGTTCTTGAGTTCTGGCTAAGAGAAGAATTAGGAGGCAAGACTCAAACTTTAAGATAAAGTTTATTATAGAAAGTCACAGAGGTAGACGAAATGAGCCATAAAAGAATTGTGCTCAGAAAACAAGTTACCAGGAAAAAAGAAAAGGAAGGTCCTTTGACATTAGTGAGGAGAGAGAGAGAGAGAGAGAGACACCTTGGGAAATGTAAGTGGGAGGAGAGGTTTGGGCTTACTCCAGAGGGGGGAGGTGAAGAGGGAGGTAGAAAGAGAGAGAAAGAAAAAGAGAGAGCAGTCCCTGGGGAAAGACAGGGGTAGAGAAAGGCCAAGCTGTGCTCCATAAAGAGATCTACGCTGGGTCCTCCATTTTGAGGGATTTTATTTCATTTTTTGTTAATCCTCCCTCACGGATATTTTTTTCCATTTGTTTTATTATTTACTTACTTACTTACTTACTAGAGGCTCAATGCACGAAATTGCATGCATGAGTAGGCCTTCCTTCCCCTCAGCTTCGTCGGGAAGGACAGAAGGACATCTGGTCTAATTAGCATATTATGCTTTTATTATTATAGATGTTTATATTGAGTGGAAGCAAGGGGGAGAGAGGGAGAGAGAGAAACATCAATGGGAGAGAGACATATCAATTGGTTGGTTGCCTCCAGCACCAGCCCTGACTGCTAGCCTGGAACAAGCCTGCAACCAAAACACGTGCCCTTGACCAGAATGGAACCCGAGACCCTTCAGCCTGAGGCTGAGGCTTGAACCACTGAGCCAAACTGACTAGAGCCTGAGGACTTTTATATGAGATCAGGAGAGGTTCTCAATAGAATATTTACCCACTTTTAGGTGTGTCTCCTCAGGCTCCTAGTCTCCACTGATTGCTTGGCACCATGAGAAGGAGTCATTGGTCTTCGCAGCTGGTCCTGGTGTTAGCCATGGCTTTACTCTGCCAGGTTTGGCTGCTTTTCTGGGCCTGGAGCTGACACACAACTGCGGCCTAGATGTCATTTCCAGGGCTTAATGCTTAAGGGAGTGGTAGAACAAGGACTTGTAGTTTATATCCCATTGCTGGGCACCCGGGGCTCTCACCCTGGCGACCCTATGCAACTGGTCCATAGGTTCTACTCTTCTCATGCCTATCCCCCTACTACAATTATGATTACATCCGTAATCTTATCATAATCTTATCACAAGTAGTGCTTGATAATCATTATTGAAGACTTCAAATATACAACAATTCTCTTTAATTTTTTGTTTCTTTGAATAATTAATATGGCAAAAAAGAGAAGAGGGCTAATAAAGCACATTGGAATAATCATGTGAGTAGAGACTGTGAGATTCTGATGATTCTGACAATGTTTAGTTTTCTCTTCATTACTCTTAAAGTGTTCACATACTGTTTTGTATAAATCAAAAAAGTCTGAGGAACGGCTTCTCAGTGTACAACACATCCAACAGCAACTTGGGCTTACTCCTCACGGGGACAGAATACTATGACCTTCCTGTGACATTACGCCCTATACATGAAAAAAAAAAAAAAAAAGTCGCCAGGGCAGTGTGGTTGAGTTGGTTAAATAGAGCAACATCCCATACAGTGATGGCGAACCTATGACTTGCGTGTCAGAGGTGACACGTGAACTCACTTTTTTGGTTGATTTTTCTTTGTTAAATGGCATTTAAATATATAAAATAAATATCAAAAATATAAGTCTTTGTTTTACTATGGTTGCAAATATCAAAAAATTTCTATATGTGACACAGCACCAGAGTTAAGTTAGGGTTTTTCAAAATGCTGACACACCGAGCTCAAAAGGTTCACCATCACTGCACTAGGAGATCCCCAATTTGATTCCTGGCCAGGACATATACCCAGGTTGTGGACTCAATCACCAGTGGGACATGTGCAGGAGGAAATCAGTCCATGTTTTTCTCATCAATGCTTCTCTCTCTCTCTTCCTCTCTCCGAAATCTTTTTTTTTTAAGCACATGTAACAAAAGGAAATACGTCAGATGGGTTCCATCAAATGTTTTGTGATGTGGATTCTGATTAAGATGAAAAAGAACATCCAAGGTGAAATGCCTGACAATTACATAATAATGAAAACGGAAGTAAAATACCTTGAGCTAAGTGAGTGACTGGCAGTGAGTGTTAGATGGAATATTAGAGCATGCAGGACCCAGAACCTGGAACTGTAAATTATTCCAAATACCTGAAACTCAAGCTATTTGGAGAAAATAAGACCTCAGCAAATTGAGGATCTTTCTTAAGCAGAAGAAAAGTGTGCAGGAGGTGGATAGTGCTGATTAGAAAGCCAAGAATAGTTATTACAGGTTGTGAGAGCTTTCCTGGGTCAGCTTTCTGTTTGTGTCACATGCCTATCAAGGTTGCTCTTCTCTGGACACAGTGTTATTGAGTCACATCCTGAGTCACATTTTGCTTAGACCTTTGTGTCTCCTGGGCAGAGGAGGAAACTCCTGATTTTCTTCCCTCAGAAAAATGGACTCAGACTTCCCAAAAAATTCCCTAAAGAGCTCACCTGTGGCATCTGCCTGAATTACTGCATAGACCCAGTCACCATGGGCTGTGGGCACAGCTGCTGTTGTTCCTGTCTCTAGGGATCCTGGGAGAAAGCAGAAAGCCCTACTTGCTGTCCTGTGTTCAGGGAACCATCAGAGCAGAAAATTTTCAAAACCAATCTAT
>NW_006293398.1:84685-85526 GCF_000327345.1 Myotis davidii | reverse complement strand
CAGATGTGGAATCTAATTTATCAAAATAAAGTGATGAATAGAGTGGGTCCAGAGACATAGAAGCATGAAAAAGTGTGTGGAATCTTGGAGGGAAGGCAGGGGAGGGTCGTGGGAGGGTGATGATCATTCAAAGAACTAGTAGGCATATACGCATAACCCATGGACACAGACAACAGGGTGATGAAGGCCTGGGGCAGGAGGTGGGGATGGACTGGGGGGGTGCAATGGGGAATAAAAAGGGACTTATTTAATACTTTCAATTATATATTGTATAAAGATTACAAAGAAAACCATGGTGGCAGTGACAGGCACACATATCCTGGGCTTGCCTTTCCCCTTTGTGACCTCTCCATAGGGCTGGGAGAGGGCTTTCCTGAGCTCCCCTGTTTCTGAGGACTGGTTTCCTGATTTGTAACTGGCAGGCTCCATGGAGAGTGCCTGGGGAGGAGAGAACCCTCCAGGCACCTGCTGTTTCCTGCTCTTCACCTCAGTCAGGCTCAGCGGCCTCCTGGGCATTTCTCCCACTCCTGCCCTGGTGTCCTGGCAGCTGCAGGTTTTCTGTGCTGTGGGAGCTCAGGGGGCTAACCTGCACTCAGGGCCGTGTGGGGGTCACAGAGCTCTGCCCAGAGGCCTCTGCAGGCACTGGTGCCTGCCCCTCTCCAGCTCTGAGCTGCGCTTTCCTGTCCACATCGGGCCATCATCACCATCAGCCTCCCCAGGCTTCCTCACCATCTTTACTGGGCCCTTCCTATCAGTGCTTCCCCATTGGCTGAGGTATCTCCAGGCTTGGAACAGAGAAGGAGCCCTGAGCCCCTCTGCAGCCCACACCTCCACTCACTGC
>NW_006293398.1:83078-84564 GCF_000327345.1 Myotis davidii | reverse complement strand
AGCCCCCCCCCCCACTCACTGGGCTCCCTGGCACTTCTGAGTTTTCTGCCCCGACCCCACTCACCTCCAGGGAAGTGTTGCATCCTACTGATGCCCTTCAGGCAACAAGGCTGTGCCACCATATCTCCCTTTGCTAGGCCAGCTAGTTCATGCTCCCTCATCTACTTCGCCTTTGCAACAGTCTCCTATTGATTCTCTAAATCTCCCATCTCCTAAAAAAAAATGAGTGCAGTCTCTTGAGGAGCCTCAGGAACCCCTGACATCTCCAGTCCCTTCTACACCTGGCCCTTTGTAAACTCCTGGAAAGCCTCTCATTTTATTCCCTAAAGTCCCTCCTGGTCCCTGGGCCATGGCTGCTCCTGACACTTTCCAGGGCTGGTGGAGCCTAAGGGCTTTCCTCGGCCCCTCTTGGGAGCCAGTCCTTGGGCAATGGGAGTTGTTTTCTCTCACAAGTCCCAGGAACTAGTGTCTGAGGAGTTGCCCCTGCAAGAGCTGGGTTCTCTGTTCCTCTGGCACCACCTACAGGTAACTCCCTTGCAGGGCAGCCTCAGGGAAATGGGGATTTCTCTGGTTTGCTCCAAGGACACTAGAGGGCCCTGCTTCCCATCTAGGTCTTGAGCTGGATTTCTTGTACCCCACTAGTAGCTAATCTAGGCCTTGAGCTGGATTTCTTGGACCCCACTAGTAGCTAGATGCTGGAACCAGGGACAGTACCTATCTTCTTAAGCTTGGCAGTGACCTACCCTGGACTAGATTTCAGAGATGCACGTTCCCTTCCATGGCTCCTCTGGGATCCAGGGACTAACTTCACCTTGATATTACCAGTAGAAGGGTTTGAACATATAATAAAATATTTTTCAAAAAAAGAAACCAAACACCTTAGGTGGTTTGGCTCAGTGGATAGAGCATTGGATTTCGGACTGAGTTAGTCTGGGATGTGATTCAGGTCAAGGGCACTTACCTGGGATGCTAGCTCCACCCTGGCCAATACCCTGGTTGGGGCCCATGCAGCAGGCAACCAATTGATGTGTTCACTCACATAGATATTTCTCTCCGTCTTTTTCTTTCTTTTTCATTCTCTCTAAAAATCAATGAAAAAAATATCCTTGTGACTTTAAAAAAAATGCAAAAATATCCTCAGATGAGGATTAAAAAGAACAAAACAAAAATAGGAACTTGAATTATTATAAGTCTCATTAGCTATCAAGAAAAAAAGATAACTGTAATCCACAAGAACTGACTAATAATAGAATGACAGATTAGCCTTTTTCAACTGAAAGATTATTTACATACCATAAGCAAATACCACCAACAACCATCGTAACTCTCCAGGCATAGACAGTCCCAGCCCCCCTAACATCCCTTCAGTAACCTCCAGGTGGGCTGGCCATCCTCAGGTGGGGATGGCAGAACGCTAAGTATAGATGAGACGGGTGGCTGTTGTCAATGCTCAAATTCTAGACCACAAATCAGGTCATAGAAAAAC
>NW_006293398.1:76902-82089 GCF_000327345.1 Myotis davidii | reverse complement strand
ATGTGTCTGTTTGGTGACATTGGACATAGTTACCATATTATGTTTTTCAACCCATGAATATGGGATATTTCCATTTACAGGACTCATAGTTCTTTCCTCTGTTTTTTTTTTCCAATAGTGTTTTATAGTTTATATACACAGAATTATATAACTTTTATTAGATTCCATTTTAGGAATTTCAGTTTCTGAGCATATAACATGCATTGTAAATTTCCTTTCCAATTTTTTTTGTTTGTTTAGAAGAAATTCACTGATCTCATTTCTTCCTAACTTCATTAATTATAGATTTCAGGAAAATTTCTAATTATGCAATCATGCTGAGCTAATAATATACATTATGATGGCTTTCTTCCCTCTTTCTTCTTTCACCTGTCTAATTGCATTGAATAGGAATCCATCATAGTGTTGAATATATGTGGTAACAGCAGAAATTCTGTTGTTTTTTAATAAATTTTTATTGATTTCATAGAAGAAGGGAAAGGGAGATAGAAACATCAATGATGAGAGGCAATCATTGCTTTTGTGCCCCTTGCACTCTGCCCACTGGGGATGCAGCCCATAACCCAGGCATGTGTCCTGACAAGGAATGAACCTATGACCTCTTATTCCAGGGCCCATGCTGAATGGCTGAGCACCATCACAAGGCTTAGTCCAATGTTTTCGAGCTTGCACATGGCAGAGGAGTAGCTATTTCCTGCTTATTACCCCGATCATTCTTAGCCATAGCAGGGATTCAAGCCTCTTTAATCCTCTTTAGTCATTGTTTTCCTGGGGCCTTTTTCTGGGGAATGATGAGGGGGAAGGATCCTCAGTTCAGTCATCCGCTCTTCATTTTCCTCTTTAGTTGTACACAGCAGATCCCTCTTCCTTATTTGAGCTCTTAGGAATTTTTTTATTTCTCTGTGCTTGCATTTATCATTTCTATTAACCTATAATCTGCAGATTCTAGGGGTTTTGCCTTACCTTTGAAGATTGGTTTTGGGGGAAGGAAATTGAGAAGTTACTATAGTAAATAGCAAAACTTAGTATATTTATTTATTTTGATAAATATGTTTTCTTATTGATTTCAGAGAGAGGAAGGGCAGACGGAGAGAGAGTAACATCAATGATGACAGATAATGATTGACTGGCTGCCTCCTCCAAGCCCCCAAAGGGAATGTAGCCTGAAACTCTGGCATGAGCCCTGACCAAAATTCAAACCAAGTCCATTTGGTTCATGGGTCGAGACTCAACCATTCAATCACACCAGCCAGGCTAGTTGCTCTATTTATTATTTGAAGTAAGAACCAGATTACAGGGCCTGGGTTATAGAATGTTAAAATGCTGTGTGACAGAATGAAAAATCTAGGAAATATTAGTGCAAGTGAGTGTTGGACAAGTGTCTGTAAGGGACAGCACTAGGTAACAGCACTACAGGAGGGCACACTGCCCACAGAATTAATTGATTTTTGCTGGAAAATGAAATTACTTCTGCTATAAGCTTACGTGGGTGACTTGCAACAAGTTGATTAATGTTTGATTTTCTGAGAATTAATTAATTTTGGGATCTTGCAGGTCAATGACTCTTCCGTTGGTTTACAATCCTGTACATTGTAGAATCTCTTTCTAGAATATGTGGTCTTTGATGGCTTTTACATTTGTTTTTCCATAAATCTTAAAAGTGGAGTTACTTAGATTTTCACTTTTTAAACTTCTCTCAAGATTAGTTATTTTCATAGATTTTAAAAAATAGGACTTAAATTCTCAAACATTTGATAATGTGGAAAATAATTCATATGGTGGTGGTATCAATAACTTGTTAACTTGTGATGGTTTTCAACAAAATACAGGTAGCATGGCACCTCTGTTAAAAATAATTTTCTACAACATCTATGAAATAGTGACTACAGTTAATACTGTATTGCATATTGAAAAGTTTCATGTTTCTCACATTTACATTGTTAGGGTGTCAGCCCCCAAGTGTTTTCTATTCACCCTAATTACCTATCAGACTATAATCTGTATAATCCATTTAAGGTGGTTATTTTAGCCAATCTCAGCAAGTGGGTTTGGCCTTAGGGGAGTCATATAAAAGGCCCATCTGTGCAGATCTCTCTCTCTGACTCAAAGAATGTAAAATATACACCCCTCATCTCTATGCCAGTAGTCTCTACCTATCTGCCTCTGTACTGACAAAGCAAACTGATTGGATTAGCATGGCTTCTTTAATCTAATCTTTTTTTGGTTTTAACTTTGAACTCCTTAAATTACAAAGAGAATTTATGCTTGAATTTTAGTAGCAAAGCCCTTCCTTTACAAAATTATAAATAGTAAAAATATTTTGTTACTTATAGTTCAGAAAAACAATTTTTTCCAAGTCAATTTAGTCCATCATAATATCTCCACATTTTGAACGGGTGAATGTCCAAGTTATGGTGTTAATTAGCAACAAGTAATGGATTGATTAAAAAGAATAATGCCATGCCATTGTGGCTCAGTTGGGTGGAGCATCATCTGGTACAACAAATGGTGGTGGATAAGATTCCTGGTTAGGGATAAGTTTATATTTTGGTTTTCACACCCAGTCAGGGTGCATGCTGGAGACAGTGAATCTGTTTCTCACTCATCTCTCTCTCTACCCATCTCTCTCTCTCTCTCTCTCTCTCTCTCTCTCTCCTTAACTCTCAGGAATAAATTTAAAAACAAAAAACAAACAATCAAACAAAAAAACCCTGGCATATAATTTCTACACTAAAAAATCCAGGGATGCAGTTAATGGAAGTATTACTGGTTCATCTTTATTTCTGATATTCTCCCATTGTGTCTAATATTATTTACTGGGTAGCCTTAGAGTTCAGATATATCTCAGAGTTTTCAAAAGTAGCCTGGAAATGGAAAGTTTTCAAGAAATAGAAAATAGGACTTTTACAAGGGTTTTATAATTAATTGACATATTTGTATTTCAGATTAATGTGTATGAAGATTCTTACATGCATACATTATGTTGAACATTTTAGGGGGGTTATGATTTTCATAACTGCACAAAAAATAGAGAAATCTCTTTTAAGATCTAAAATAAATCCAATAGCAATATGGTAGTAAAATAAAAAAATAATCCAGTAATTTATTATAACAAATAGTAATATATTACAACTACTCTAATCACAGATATATTCAATATTGATGTCATTTCCATTAACTAGGAAATCTACTTGTTTGCTTGGGGAAGATCCAAGCACTCCAATATGTAAATCGAAGGTATTTGTATAATAGAAAGTAGATATGAAGGTATTTACTCTAAATGCCATACTCACCAGTGTCTCCTATGAGTGGTCCCACCTCTGGAAGTTCTGTGGATATCAGGGTCAGTCGGAAATCTCTGTGCTCAACTGGCAGCTCCAACCTCAGTCAGTCTACCCTGGAGAAGTGAAATGGCCCCTGCACAGATGGGCCTTTTATATGATTCCACTCACCTAACGACACACCCACTTTCTGAGATTGCTTTAAGTTTTCAAAAGAAAGTGACCAGCCTGAATAGATTACACAGATAGCACTTAGATGGCTCCTTAGGTTTAGAATGGATAGAAAACAAGACTTGGTGGCTGGCACCAACAGAATGAAAATGTGTGTTGTGGTAAGATGCAAGAAACTTTCCAATATGCAATACCTTTTCATTACTTACAGTTGCCATCTTATAGATGCTGTAGAAAATCATTTTTAACAGAGGTGGCATGCTACCTGTATTTTGTTGAAACCTATCACAACTTAACAAATCATGTAGTAGGTTTCATGTCTTCAGAAGGTGGGGGAGGGTGACTGGGTGGGAAGAGCTTAAAGAACTTGTGTGCATATATGCATAACCCATGGACACAGAATATAGGGTGCTGAAGGCTGATGGAGGGTGGAGGGGCTGGGTTAGGAAGAGTCAATGGGAAAAAAAGGGGGATATCAATGTAAGCAAATAGAGAAAGAAGTTCCACTTTTCAGTAAAAATCAAATAATTCTGTGAGAGGCTTCCCTCCATAATTGCACAAAAAATAGTGGAATCTCATTTTAGGCCTAAAAAATCTAGTAGTATGTGGTACTAAAATAAAGAAAAATCAAATATCTTATTATAACAAATATATTACAATTGCTCTAATCACAAATAATTGATGTCACTTTAATTAACTAGAAAATCTACTTGTCTACTTAGAGAAGATCCAAGCACTCCAATAGGTAAATTGAAAGCATTTGTGGGCATGAAGATATTTACTCTAAATCCATATGCCACAGAGACACAGTCTACTAGGAGTGACCTCACCTCGGTAAGTTCTGGCAGCTCCAAATGTGGTCAGTCTACCCTGGAGAAATGGCCTTTAGAGCAGTGATGGCGAACCTTTTGAGCTTGGCATGCCAGCATTTTTAAAAACCCTAACTTAACTCTGGTGCCATCACCTATAGAAATTTTTTGATATTGGCAACCATAGTAAAACAAAGATTTATATTTTTGATATGTATTTTATATATTTAAATGCTAATTAACAAAGAAAAATCAACCAAAAAAACGAGTTCAAGTATCACCTCTGATATGGGTGTCATAGGTTGCCATCACTGCTCTAGAGAGATCTCGGAGAGGTGACCTTGGTTAAAACACACAGTGCTAAGGGGAGCAAACATATTAAGAACAGTATGCTATATACGCCAGGTCCCTTGAAACATATGCTGTGCCGATGTTTCTTTCCTGCAGCGACTGTGTCAAGCAGCAAGGATGGACCGGCTTCCGGCAATGTGGCTTTTATATAATCCCATCCAGGTAAGACCACACCCATTTGCTGAGATTGGCTTATGTCCTCAGAAGGCAGGGGAAGGTGGTTGGGTGGGAAGAGATTAAAGAACTTGTTTTCATATTTGCATAACACATGGACATGGACAATAGGATGTAGAGGGCCTGGGGAAGGTAGCAGAGGTAGGCTAGAAAGTGTCAATGGTGGAAAAAGGAGACATATGTAATACTTTCAACAATGAAGAATTATTTTAAAAATAATATCAATAATAAAATAATAAATTAAATAAGGAAGTGACATGGCTAATTAAGTTACACAGATGGCTGGGTAGTAGGTTTACAATGTATAGAAAGCAACATTTGGGCCCTTGACTGGTTTGGCTGAATGGATAGAGTGTTGGCCTGGGGATTGAAGGGTCCCTGGTTCCATCCTGGCCAAGGGG
>NW_006293398.1:71949-76593 GCF_000327345.1 Myotis davidii | reverse complement strand
AAAGAAAGAAAGAAAGAAAGAAAGAAAGAAAGAAAGAAAGAAAGAAAGAAAGAAAGGAAGGAAGGAAGGAAGGAAGGAAGGAAGGAAGGAAGGAAGGAAAAAAGAAAGAAAGAAAGAAAGGAAGGAAGGAAGGAAGGAAGGAAGGAAGGATGGAAGGAAGGAAGGAAGGAAGAAGACAACACTTGGGGGCATACACCCTAACAGAATGTAAATGTGTTTGAAGTAAGATGCTTGAAACTTTCAAATATGCAATACAGTATTATTAACGATAGACACCCTATTATAGATGCTAAAGACAATTATTCTTTAAATATATTTTTATTTCCTTCGGTGGGTGGGAAGAGATTAAAGAACTTGTTTTCATATTTGCATAACACATGGACATGGACAATAGGATGTAGAGGGCCTGGGGAAGGTAGCAGAGGTAGGCTAGAAAGTGTCAATGGTGGAAAAAGGAGACATATGTAATACTTTCAACAATGAAGAATTATTTTAAAAATAATATCAATAATAAAATAATAAATTAAATAAGGAAGTGACATGGCTAATTAAGTTACACAGATGGCTGGGTAGTAGGTTTACAATGTATAGAAAGCAACATTTGGGCCCTTGACTGGTTTGGCTGAATGGATAGAGTGTTGGCCTGGGGATTGAAGGGTCCCTGGTTCCATCCTGGCCAAGGGCACATGTCAAGGTTTCAAGCTTGGTCTACAGTAGGGGGCATGCAGGAGGCAGGCGATCAATGATTCTCTCCCCTCATTGATATTTCTATCTCTCTCTCCCTCGCCCTTTCTCTCTGAAATCAATACAAATATATTTTTTTAAAAAACAGAACATAACAAAATGTATATGTACACATTACCAGTGTATAGTTAAGCAAAAGAAAGAAAGAAAAATGTTTGAGGGCATACACCTTAACAGAATGTAAATGTGTTTGAAGTAAGATGCTTGAAACTTTCAAATATGCAATACAGTATTATTAACGATAGACACCCTATTATAGATGCTAAAGACAATTATTCTTTAAATATATTTTTATTTCCTTCAGAGAAGAATGGAGAGGGAGAGGGAGAGAGAAACATCAATGACGAGAGAGTCATTGATTGGCTGCCTCCTGCAAGGCCCACAATGGGGATCCAGCTCACAACCTTGTCATATGCCTGACTAGGAATTGAACCCTGACCTCTTGGTTCATAAAATAATAAATTAAATAAGGAAGTGACATGGCTAATTAAGTTACACAGATGGCTGGGTAGTAGGTTTACAATGTATAGAAAGAAACATTTGGGCCCTTGACTGGTTTGGCTGAATGGATAGAGTGTTGGCCTGGGGATTGAAGGGTCCCTGGTTCCATCCTGGCCAAGGGCACATGTCAAGGTTTCAAGCTTGGTCTACTGAGGAGAAGTGAGCAGAAGTGAGTCCCCAGAAACTCTCCTTGAATGTGGCCCGGGAACTGATAACAAGCAACCTGAAGTAATGATGCAATGGAAAAGCACTCAACGGGGAGCTGGAGACCCCGGTTCAATGTTTACCACCTTCCAGCCAAATTAGTTAACTTCAGATTTCTCAACAGTAAAATGCAGAAGAAAAATGCATCCCTCATAGGCTTATTCTGAGGGAAAGGAGATAGATACTATAAAAGATTCAGCAAAGGACAAGCACACAGAGGACCCTTGATTCATGGGATAGTTTTGAATGCTCTTTCGACTCCATTATTCTATTTTTTTTTAATATTATTTGTATTTCCTTCAGAGAAGAATGGAGAGGGAGAGGGAGAGAGAAACACCAATGACGAGAGAGTCATTGATTGGCTGCCTCCTGCAAGGCCCACAATGGGGATCCAGCTCACAACCTTGTCATATGCCTGACTAGGAATTGAACCCTGACCTCTTGCTTCATAGGTTGATGCTCAACCATTGAGCCATGCCGGCTGGGAAAAATAAATCTCACTTTTTAAAAATTATTGAAAATAAATGATAAATCCATCAAAGCCACATACACTAGAAAGAGGTGAAGTACATGCCCAATTACTCAATGTATAAGATTGTGAAGGAATGTAAGGGTCATTGACCAGCAAATGATCCCAAAATTAATTCTGGGAAAATTATCTCAAACATTCCTCAACATGTTGCATGTCATCTACGGAAGCATATAGAGGAAGAAGTTTCCTTTTTCAGCAAAAATCAAATAATTCTGTGAGATGCTTCCCCCTGTAGTGCTGTTACATGGTGCTGTCCCTTACAGGGATTTGGCCAACAATCACTTGCACTACTGTTTCCTGGACTTTGATTACGTACACAGAATTTTAAAATTCTATAACCCTGCAATCTCATTCCTACCTAAATAATAAGTATAGTAACTAGCCTGGCTGCTGTGACTCAGTGGTTTAGTTTTGACCCATGAACCAAGAGGTCAAGGTTTGATTCCAGGTCAGAGCACATGCCTGGCATTAAGGTCTGATCCCCAGTAGAGGATTATAAGAAGCAGCTGGTCACTGATTCTCTCTCATAATTGATCTCTCTCTCTCTCTCTCTGAAATTAATAAGAAAACATATCTACAAAAATAAATATAGGAAGTAAGTCATCATAGAATATCAAATAAGAAAGGAATCACAGGTTCAGTCATCTGCTCTTTGTTTTCTCCTTCAGTTGTACACAGCAGATTCCTCTTCCTTATTTGAGCTGTTAAGATATTTTTATTTTTCTGCATGAATTCATCTTTTCTACTGACCTATAATCTCCAGATTCTAGGAGATTTGTCTTACCATTGAAGACGGGGTTTGGGGGAGGAGAACTGAGAAGTTACTATGGTACCTAGCAAAACTTAGTTATGATGGTTTAGTACAATATTTATTGATTTATTATTTATTTTTATAAATTTATTTGTTATTGACTTCAGAGAGGGGAAGGAAAAGGGTGAAAGAGATAGAAACATCAATAATGAGAGAGAATCATGGATGGGCTGTGTCCTACAAGCCCCCTACTCAGGACTGAGCCAGCATCTCAGGTATGTGACCTGACCAGGATTCCAACTGTGACCATGGTCAGTCTGCCCACAGAATTATTTGATTTTGGCTGAAAAATAAAACTCCTTCCTCTATATGCTTACATAGATGACATGTAACATGTTGAGGAATGTTTGAGATAATTTTTCCAGAATTAATTTTGGGATCATTGCTCTTCAATGACCCTTACCTTAATTTACAATCCTATTCAGTGAGTAAGAGGGCAGGTACTTCACCTCTTTCTAGGAGATGTGGGCTTTGATGGATTTATTATTCATTTTTTTAATAAATTTTAAAAGGTGAGTTTTATTTAGATTTTCACTTTTCAACTTTCCAGGAAAGTTAGATTATTTTCATTTCATATAGTTATAAAAATCAGCCTTAAATTCTCAAAAACATTTTATAATTTAGGGAAACAACTTACATGGCAGGGGTATCAGTGATTTGTTAATTGTGATAGGTGCCAACAAAATAAGGTAGTATGACACCTCTGTTAAAAATAATTTTCTACAGCATCTGTAAGATGGTGACTATAGTTAATAATACTACATTTGAAAGTTTCATGCATCTTACCACAAAACATTTATATTCTGTTAGGATGAAAGCCCCCAAGTGTTGTTTTCTGTGTTGTAAACCTAATGAGCCATCCGACCACTATCTGTAATCTATTCAAGTTCAGGGTGGTTACTTCCTTTCGAAGGCAAAATCCAATCTGAGCAAGTGGGTGTGGCCTTACCTGGGTGGAATCATATAAAAGGCACATTCACTTCTTCTCCAGGGGAGACTAACTGAAGTTGGAGCTGCCAGTTGAGCACAGAGGTTTCCTATTGACCTTGATATCAACAGAACTTCCAGAGGTGAGACCATTCTTAGTACACACTGGTGGAATTTAGAGTAAATATATTTTTTTTGGGGGGGGACATTAAATATCTTCATGCCTACTTTCTCTTATTACAAATACTAGTGGCCCGGTGCACGAAATTCGTGCACGGGAGGAGTGTCCCTCAGCCCAGCCTGCACCCTCTCCAATCTCAGACCCTTTGGGGGATGTCGACTGCTGGTTTAGGCCTGATCCCAGGATGTCCGACTGCCGGGATCGGGCCTAAACCGGCAGTTGGACCTCCCTTTCACAATCCTGGACCTCTGTCTCCTAACCACTCACCTGCATGCCTGCCTGATTGCCACTAACTGCTTCAGCCTGCCGGCCTCACCACCCTCAAACCATTCCCCTGCTGACCTGATTGCCCCTAACTGCACTCCCCTGCTGGCCTGGTCACCCCTAACTGTCCTCTCCTGAAGATGGTCGCTCCACGCAGCCTGCTCATTCAGTTGTTTGGTCGTCCCCCACTAACCCCCATGCCGGCCTGGTTGTAGACAGCCATCTTGTGATGGTGAGACAGTTGATTTGCATATTACCTCTTTATTTTATAGGATATTTGTGCCATGACCTATTCTCCTTACCCTGATTTCTGCCCTCTTTTGAAGTCCCTCCTTTCCTTTTATCCCTCTTTCTACCACTTCTAGGGCTCATTCTATTAATCATTTCTTACAGCTCCCTCTCCTGGCTTCTCTTCTAATTTTAAATACCTATATCGCCTATACTAAGAAAAAGAAACTTACTCAAAATGTAAACCACCTA
>NW_006293398.1:66379-70839 GCF_000327345.1 Myotis davidii | reverse complement strand
GTTCAAGCCACCAAGCCCCCCGTCACTCAGGCCACACACTAGGGTCCTGGCTCGTGTTGGGGCTTAGGCGCCACACGCCAGACAGAAGCTTGAGCTGACCCTCCCTGCCTGCAGTATGCAAATTAGCCACCATCTTGGTTGGCAGTTAATTTGCATTTCTCGATGATTAGCCAATGGGAAGGGTAGCGGAGGTATGGCAAATTACCATGGTTCCCTTTTATTAGATAGGATTTAAAATTTACCTGTTGGAGTGCTTGCATCTTCTCTAAGCAGACAAGTCGATTTCCTTGTTAATTGAAATGACATCAATATCTGTGATTAGAGCAATTGTAATATATGGATATTTGTTGTAGTAAATTATCTGATTATTTTTTTTAGTACCATATTACTACTAGATATTTTAGTTCTTAGAAGAAATTTCTCTAGTTTTTGTGCAATTATGAAAATCATAAACACCTAAAACATACAACATAATATATGCATGTGTCTTCATACACCTTAACCTAAAAAGTGTTCAATTAGTTAGAAAAACCTTGTAAAGGTCCAACTTGCTATTTTTTGTTTTGTGAGGCTCATGTGTCTGGTTTCTGATTTTTTTTCCCCCTTAACAGGCACATTTTAATTTTTAAGTACATTTTTATTGATTTCAGAGAAGAAGAGAGAGGGAGAGAGAAATGGAAAGATCAATGATGAGAGAGAAACATTGGTAGGCAGCCTCCTTCATGGCCCCACTGGAGATCAGGCCCACAGTCCAGGCATGTGTCCTGACCTCCTGGATCAGAGGTTAATGCTCAACCACTGAGCCATGCTGCCAGACTAATTGCTGTTTCAAAAGGGAAGAGGGGAATAATCCCAGTGGAGAAACAAATCAACCAACCAAAACAATTAGCAAGCAAAAACCAAACCAAATCTATTGTAAATAACCATGCAATGAACATAAGGGTGCATATATTCTTTCAAATTAGTGTTTTGGGTTTCTTTGGATATATTCCCAGAAGTGGAATCACTGGCTCATAGGGCCGTTTCATTTTTAATTGGGCTAGGGGTCTGGTATGTGGTTGGGACCCTTATTCTCAAAGAAGCCCTCTGGCAGCAGAGCTATCCCTCCCAATGAAAAACAAGCCACATATGGGTGTTGGACCAGCCTGTTCTGCCCTTCCACTCCTCCTACCAGTCTTTATGTGCCTTCTTCTTCACTTCTCTAGTTGTAGGACTTACAATTAACCAGCTTTCAGGTGGTCTGAATAGTGGTTGTTCTGTATTTTAGTTGTGATTTTGGTGTGTTTGGGAACTGGTGAGTGCCAGCATTTACCTACGCCACCATCTTTTAATGTAACTCAATATTTACTAGTATGATGTTGAAAAATTCTGAACTAGAGAATTGTTTTAATTTAATTTATTTATTGTTTAAAGTGTTACATATGTCTCCCTTTCCCCCCATTGACATCTCCCCAGCTGATCCCACCCCCAGCACATGCCCTTACCCCTCTACTGTCTGTGTCCATTGATTATGCCCCTACTAGTATGCATGCATACAAGTCCTTTGTTTGATCTCCAACCCTCTCCCCCTAAACATACCCTCTCTTGCCTTCCCTCTGAGGTTTGACAATCTTTTAGATGCTTCTATGTCTCTGGATCTATTTTTGTTCATTGGTTTCTGTTGTTCATTATATTCCACAAATGAGTGAGATCATGTGATACTGATCTTTCTCTGACTGGCTTATTTCATTTAGCATAATGCTCTCCAGGTCCATCCATGCTGTTGCAAATGGTAAGAGTTCTTTCTATTGTACAGCAGCACAGTATTCCATTGTGTAGATGTACCAGATTTTTCTAATCCACTCATCTGCTTATGGCCACTTAGGCTGTTTCCAAATCTTAGCTATTATAAATTGTGTTGCTATGAACATAGGAGGGCATATGTCCTTTCTGATTGGTGTTTCTGATTTCTTGAGATATATTCCTAGCAGTGGGATTACTGAGTCACATGGTGGTGCCATCAGGAAGGTGTGATGTATTATGAGCTTCTAAAACCAGGTGAAACCATTAATACTGATGGCTACTGACAACAAATTATCAATTTGAACCACACTTTGATCGTGAAATGACCAGAATGGGCCAGAAGACACGGCAAAGTAATTTTGCTTCATGATGAGACAACCCTTATCGGAGATAACATTGGCAAATATGTTCTCCCATGCAGTGGGCTCTCTTGTTGTTTTGTTGATGGTTTCTTTTGCTGTGCAAAAGCTTTTTATTTTGATATAGTCACATTTGTTTATTTTCTCCTTAGTTTCCATTGTCCTAGGAGCTATATCGGTAAAAGATATTGGTATGACATATGTCTGCTATTTTGCTGCTTATGGACTGACTCTTCTAAGATTTTTTTATGGTGTCCCATCTTATGTTTAAGTCCTTTATCAATTTTGAGTTTATTTTTGTGTATGGTGTAAGTTGGTGGTCTAGTTTCATTTTTTTTGTGTGTGCATGTATCTGTCCAATTTTCCCAACACCATTTATTGAAGGGACTTTGTTGGTTCCATTGTATACTCTTGCCTCCTTTGTCAAATATTAATTGAGTATAATGGCCTGGGTCGATTTCTGGGTTCTCTGTTCTGTTCCATTGGTCTATATGTCTGTTTTTGTGCCAGTACCAGACAATTTTGAGAATAGATGTTTGGTAATATAGCTTGATAACTGGTGTTGTGATCCCTCCAACTTTGTTCTTCTTTTTCAGGATTGCTGCAGCTATTAAGGGTCTTTGAACTAGAGAATCTTAACATAGATTAATAGTAATGCTTTTATTTAGCCAGCAACTATTGAGAACAGGCAATGAGTAGATCATTCATACATCAATGAAAAATATGAAACTAAAATACTGTTGGTTTAAGATATATACACTGTATATAATTCCCTGAAATCACATTAGAGATCATCTAAATTCATATCAACTAGAGAATTATATATATTTTTACAAAATATACGTTTATTGATTTCAGAGCAGAAGGGAGAGGGAGAGAGAGATAGATACATCAATTATGGGGAGAGAATCCATGGATCAGCTACTTCCCACATGCCCTCCACTGGGGATCAAGCTGACAACCTGCGCATGTTCCCAGCATCAAACCGTGACCTCCTAGTTCATAGATCAACACTCAACCACTGAGCCATGAAGGCAGGGTGAGAACGACAGTTTGATTTGAGATTATTGTCACTGTAATTTAAAACATATCTTTCAATCTGTAAACATTATTCAATACTGTGAATGACACATTACAGTGGAACTTTGTTTCTCAAACTTAATTCGTTCTGGAAGGCTGTTTGAGAAGCAATTTGTTCAAAAACCAAATCACTTTTTTCCCATTAGAAAGAATTTTTCCCTGTGAGCCAAAATTGAATTAATCTGTTCCAGACCCCAAATGATTCCCTGTTTTAACCTTTCTTGGATGCAGTACATGTCTAATGTACTGTGTACAAATAAGCAATTCTTTTCTTAAATTTATCAAACCACCCTGGACCAGCCTTAAAGGAATTTTTGCTGTATCATTGCCTAGCAATGCTATCAGCAGCTAAGTGGTTTTTGTTTATCCAATCAACAATAGCTGTTATATCTATTTGGTTGCCTGTGATTGCTTCACAACCTTAGCAACATTAACACGCTTTCCTTTTTTAAAAAATATATTTTTTATTTATTTCAGAGAGGGAGAGATGGAAACATCAATGATAAGAGAGAATCATTGATTGGCTGCCTCCTACATGCCCCTTCCAGAGATTGAGCCCCAAACCCTGGCATTTGCCCTTAACTGGTGTGGAACCCAGACCCTTCAGTCACAAGGCTGATGCTCTATCCACTGGGCCAAACCAGCCAGGGCAACATTAGCACTCTGGAGGGCCTCTTTATGTTTTAAGATTGTGCTAATTATAGATTTTGGCCAACAACAAAAGCATTCTCTCCTTTGTTGTCTGAGAGGCACTGTCACGCTGGGGGGTAGCAGCGTAAAGATCTGTCTGGTTGAAAACAGAAGTTTTGGTTCCACAACCAAGACATTTTTTTCTATGAACAGCTTAGTTGAGAAACAAACTATTTGAGATGGGAGATGAGGTTTGACTGTATTTCATTGCTTATTTATTTACAGCTTGTACTAGGTACCAAGGAGCAGCCATGACCCAGACAGACATCATTCCTATCCTCATGAAGGCTATCGTCAGGGAGCAAAGCATTGCATAAACAGCTACAGGAATTTTAGTTGCAATGTGGGCTAATGCTATGAAGGAAAAAAGGGAAGGGGTATAGTGAAATGTAAACTTGAGCTAGGATAAGGAAGTGGCCTTTGAAGAAAGCTTGAAAAAAATTAGGGTGCCTTTAGGTGTGCATCCTGAAGTGGGAAGAAGGGTAATAAGTCAAGTGACTGAAAAAAGCCATTGAATCTGGAAGGAACAAGAAACAAAAGTGGAATGTG
>NW_006293398.1:61771-66056 GCF_000327345.1 Myotis davidii | reverse complement strand
ATATAAAGTAGAGGACAGGGAATGTAGTCAATAATATTGTAGTAATTGCCCTAGTCAGTTTGGCTCAGTGAATAGAGTGTTGGCCTGCAAAACGAAGGGTCTCAGGTTCAATTCCTGTCAAGGGCACATGCCTGGGTTACAGGATCAATCCTCAGTAGGGGCCATGCAAGAGGCAGCCAATCAATGATTCTCTCTCATCATTGATGTTTCTCTCTCTCTCTCTCTCTCTCTTTCTCTCTCTCTCTCTCTCTCTCTCTCTCTCTCTCTCTCTCTTCCTCTAAGAAATCAATAAAAACATATTAAAAAAATAAAAGAAAAATAAGGGTTACTTGAACACAAACACTGTTATGCCAGGACAATTTATCTGATAACATAGCCCAGATATCTAAGTGACTAATGGGTGTGTAGGTTACACAGGTGAATTTTGGCCATTCTAATATATGTGTAGTCTATTTCAGGCTATTGTGGACAAAAATTAAACAATTGTCTTAAAGTCCTTTCCATTTTAAGCATTTTTCTTTCATTTTAATATGTTTAACTCCCCCATCCTTTCTTTTATCTTATGCCTGTTGAGTGAGTTGCTGGTCATTTGTTTGGTTCACTTGTAATTAAGACAAGCTGTGGTAAGACAAATGGAAAGGCATGCTAGGATAGAACCTGAGAGAAATTTTATTTTTTTCTTCTTTCTTTCTCTCTTTCTGCCTTTCTTTTATTTTCTTGAGCTTGAGGATGTTTAATATTGAAAATGAAGAATGATGAATTTTAAAGTTCATTTTAATTTCATTTCCAAGGTGAGCCAGTTTTCACTTGTATTTTTCCTTTGTAAATTAAATTTTAGAGGGGACATAGCCTAAGTGGCATGTGATCATCTCATTTATTCATTGAAGAGTAACTTTTCTATCTCCACAGAAACATAAAATCACACGTCTGGACATAATTCACCAGGGAAGCATTGAGAGTGCAGAAGTTTGAGATCCTGCTGGGGTGTTTAAACAGCTAGGACCATACAAGTAGTCCAAAGATTTAGAGATGGTGATGTCTAATAGCAAAGATAACTGGTGTGAAGAAGACATTGCAGAGCTACTGGAAAGAATGGAGAACAACCTTCCACCCAATGACAACCACACATTCAAAACAACCCAGTCACATATGGACTGGGGAAAAGTAGCTTTTAAAGATTATTCCGGAGAAATGTGCAAACTCAAGTGGTTAGAGATTTCTTATAAATTGAGAAAGATTCGCACTTTGAAAGAATTAGTGTTGGAAGCTAAGGAACATGTTAAAAATTCCTACAAAAGCAAAATGTGCAGGAAACATCCAGACATGCCCAAGCAGCCCCTGACTCCTTACCTTCGCTTCTTCAAGGAGAAGCGGCCCTTGTATTCCCAAATGCACCCCAAACTCAACAACAAGGAGCTGACCATGGTCATGTCTGAGAAATACAAGGAGCTCCCAGAGGAGATGAAGCTGAAATATATTCAAGATTTCCAGAAGGAGAAACAGGAGTTTCAGGAGAAACTGGCTCAATTCAAGATAGACCACCCTGAGCTAATCCAGAACTCCAAGCCATCTGTTGTTCACAAAAGGAACCCAAACAGAGCCCCCAGGAAATTTCAGAAAAAAGGGAAAGAAGTGAAGTCTTCCCCAAAAAACTATTTTTCTGAGTTTAAATTCCATGGAGAGCCCAAGAAGCCCCCCATGAACGAATACCATAAGTTCCACCAGGATTTGTGGTCTAGTAGGGAGCTGCAAGGCCTGCCCCTGAGGGAGCGCATGGTGGAGATTAGCAGACGCTGGCAGCGCATCCCAAGGAGCCAGAGGGAGCATTATAGGAAGCAGGCTGAGGAGCTGCAGAAACAGTACAAGGTGGACCTGGAGCATTGGCTTAAGAGTCTGTCTCCTGAAGAGTACGCTGCCTACAGAGAGAGAACCTCTGGGAAGCGGAAGAACATGAACATGCGTGGAGGCCCGGACCCCAAGATCATCAGGACAGATGTGCAGTCTCCACCAGCAGGGACTCTGCAAGGAGGGCTTGCACAGGAGCAGGAGTTGCAGGCTCCAGGGATGGAGTCATCAGGGACTTCCCAGGGATCTGAAGAAAAGAAGGAACATGGGGAAAAGGCAGAAGGCACTGAGTCCTCAGGCTCCAGCAGTGAAGATGTAGATGTAGAATGTGAGGACAGCAACTCCAGCCTCTGACTCACTCCAACTGAGCTTTGTTCACTTCTAAAGGGTGAGACAGAGAACTTTCCAACCATAGTCCTTGGCACTGACTCAAATTAAGGGGCTTTTCTCTGTCCCTTTTCATTTTTGTCTGTCTCTCCTTCCTTCCACAAAAGAAAATAGGTCTAGTTGGAAAGAAGAAATGTTTTGTAGGACATCTGGCTCTCCTCTCTACCTCAAATCTAACCTCCAGAGAAACTCCATGGAATTAATGCTCTTGAAATAAACAATGAGATGACCAGGCTCTGGAGGGTACACTGGATTGGACTGAGTTTTCTGAGGTGAGAAGTTTTACTCTCAACTTCTATCTGATCGAGGCAGTAGGGACTCCCCTGATCCAATGGCCTGTACTTTTTCTCTGTGAAACTGTCTCTCAGGACTCTTGCACTGGAACTGGGGAGGGGAAGATCTGATTTATTGGAGATAGGATAATTGCCTTTAAGAAAATTTTGGGGGCTCTAGGTGGTTTGGCTCAGTGGATGGAGTGTAGGCCTGCAGACTGAAGAGTCCTGAGTTGGAGTCCAGTCATGGGCACATGCCTGGTTGTGGGCTTGATCCCCAGTAGGGGGGATGCAGGAGGCAGCTGATCAATGATTCTCTCTCATCCTTGATGTTTCTATCTGAAATCAATAAAGATATATTTATAAGAAGAAAAATATAAAAGTTTCTTGTGTATTTTTTTTACCACAGTTGCTATTGTGGACAAAATTATTATTTAGATTAATTTATAAAGTTGGGGAAAAAATAAATTGTCAAGCCCCTGATATCTGTCTCCCTTCTCTCTGAAGTAAAGTATTGGTCTTCCCTGTCTTGTGAGGGGATGGAGCTTGTGGGCAGCACGATTTCTGTATGCATATTCATCTCTTACATTTTTCTTGCTGGTTTCAAAAATTGGAATTAAATTTTTAAAACTCCCCCCTTTCATTTCAATTGGGTGCTCATTAAAGTCAGTCCCCTTTGACTCTTGGCACCAATTTCCAGGCACTGTCTGATTTTATTCTGGTTTCTGCCCCAAACCCTTCCTAATGCTCTATGTACAAATGAATCACATCCCCCCCCCCTTTTTTTTGGTTAATCCTCACTCAAGGATATTTTTCCATTGGTTTTTAGAGAGAGTAGAAGGGAGGGAAACATCAATGTAAAAGAGACACATGGATTGGTTGCCACCCGCACGTGTGCTCTCAGAGGCCAGGGATCAATCCTACAACCAAGTATGTGCACTTGACCGGAACCAAACCTGCAACCCTTCAGTCCACGGGCTGACACTCTATCAACGGAGCCAAACCGGCTAGGGCTTTACCACAAATGTATATGTATGACACTGCATACCTGTACGTGTATGTGTATATATGTATAACTATTTTATTCCACTGATCTGTCTGAGAATTCATATACTGGTACCACACTGCCTCGTTTTTTTTGGTTTAGTGACATTAAAGTTTGTTTAAAGCCAGTGCCACCTCATTATACTTTTTTTTCTAAACATTTCTGGTTGTTTTCGTTTTTTGTTCTTGTGAATATTAGCATTCCATAAACAATTGTATTCTTTTTTAAAAAAAATCTTCACCTGAGGATTTTTTTTCCATTGATTTTTAGAAAGACTGGAAGAGAGAGAGAAAGACAGAGAGAAATATCTATGTGAGAGAAGCACATCGACTGGTTGCCTACTTCAGGAGCCTCAACCAGGACCTGGTCAGGGAGGAGCCTACAACCTAAGTACTTGCCCTTGACCTGAATGGAACCTGGGACCCTTTGGTCTACAGGCCAACATTGTATCCACTGAGCCAAACCGGCCAGGGTGCACTTGTATTCATATATGGAAGCAGTCAGGACTTGAGAGTTTATCTTATTTCTTGATGTCTTTGTAAAATATTTCATTATGTGCTTTATAAGTGTACAATTACAGTATTAGAAAATAATAACAGTTACAGTTTTCACACCTCTGCTTGTGAATCATGTTTTTAAATCACACATTTTCAGCATCTACTGCTCTGTGAGCCTTGTCCTAGTTGCATAGGCTACAGAGATGAGTTATAGTTCCTGACTTGGCCACTCAGTCTCA
>NW_006293398.1:58337-61745 GCF_000327345.1 Myotis davidii | reverse complement strand
GAAGGAAGGACCAGGAAGTATAATCAGTAAGAGGCAGGAAAGTACAAATACTGGACAAATACAGACTAAAATTCTGCATTTTCTACTATAATCAGATGGCATTGGTTAAAATAAGAATCTGTTCACTTATCCATTTTCTCAGAGTACATGATGAACTGGGAATAAAATTACAATCAGAAGATTTTGTGCTTATAAAAGGCTTGTTTCACAGTTGATTCATAAGCAAACAAACAAACAAAAAACTAGGTTGATTTCTTCCTTTCTGCCAAATGTGGACGCCATCTTCTCCACCTCATAGCATTCTCACTCTCCCCCTCTTTGCTTGCAGCTACTCTTTCAACTAAGTGCAGAGGATCACTAGCTCTTTCTGGCCCCATCCTCTCCAAATGACTGCCTGCTCTGTGCAGGTTCAGAGCCCAGGAGGAAATCGAGGACCCTGGTACCACCTGCCACTCCTTTCCTACCCCCTCTTGGGCCTTCTGGCCTGCTTTGTCCTCTCTCCCCAGACCCCCTTCTTAAGGAGGCCTCTGAGGCCTTATTGATGAGCAGGAGCCAACTCGGGAAAAAGCACACAGGGCTGTCACATGGGAGCATCAGCAGAGCCAGGAAACCCCACTAGAGTCCCAGAAGTCCCTGAAGTTCTGGTCTGGACCCAGGGCTCCTCTCCCCCTGTAAGCCATGCATCCTTGAGTCAAGTCCAACAGTCCTGAGGCTCCAGGGGCCCCCACAGACTGCAAAAGCAGATCCGTTTTTTGTTTTAATATATGTTATTGATTTTTTACAGAGAGGAAGGGAGAGGGATAGAGAGTTAGAAACATCGATCAGCTGCTTCCAGCACACTCCCTACTGGGGATGTGCCTGCAACCAAGGTACATGCCCTTGACCAGAATCGAACCTGGGACCCTTGAGTCCGCAGGCCGACGCTCTATCCACTGAGCCAAACCAGTTAGGGCCAGATCCGGTTTTTATGCAGACACTTGTAGCACCTCCATTCTGAGGCAGTCTCTCTCTCTTTTAACATCTTCATTGTTGAGAATGTTACAGATGTCTCCTCTCCCCAACCCCCTCATTGCTCTCCTCCACCCAATTCCTGCCTCAGGCCTTCATCACTCTTCTGTCTGTGCCCATAGATAATGCATATAAATTATTTAATCTTACCCACCTCTGCTTCTCCGTCCCTCTGAGATTCCTTAGTCTGTTCCATGTTTCCAGGCCTGTGGTTCTATTCTATTCATTAGTTCATTTTGCATATTAGATTCCTTGTTGGTTGTTTTTTTAGGTTCAATTGTTGATAGATATGTATTTATTGTCATTTTATACTTTTTTTTCCAGCCTAAAGATTATTGAAGTAAGTTTTCTGTATAGGGACAACTCTTAGAATACAACTGGGATTCATCTTGTTATAAGTAATGGTTTCCTTGAGCTGATATACAGTAATATTTATTTTAAAATTTTAAGTTCCAAACTTCCTAATTAATGTACAGACATGGAATTGCTATTAAAATTGTTACCATTTTATTTTCATTTCTATCTGAGGCATCATTAAATTATACCACTCTTGAGGTGCTTATTGTTCATATTTTTAATCTTTTTTCTTCTTATTCTTCCTCTTCTTCTTCGAAGACCCTTAAACATACTATGTAATTCTGATTTGGTGGCAATGAACTCCTTTAGCTTTTTCTTGTCTGTGACGCTGTTTATCTGACCTTCAATTTTAAATGATAGATTCGCTGGGTAGATTAATCTTGAGAGTAGGTCCTTGTTTTTCATCATTTTGAATATTTCTTGCCACTCCCTTCAGGCCTGCAATATTTTTTGTCCTGCAACTTTTCTGTTGAGAAATGAGCTGACAGCCCTATGGGCACTCCCTGACAGGTAACGACAGGTAGCTAATTGCTTTTCCCTTGTTGCTTTTAAGATTCTCTGTCGTATTTAACCTTCGGCAATGAGTGTAGTCTCCTGAGGAGCCTCGGGATTCCTTGGCACCACCAGTCCCTTCTACACCTGGAAAACTCCTGGAAAACCTCTCATTTTACTCCCTAAAGGCCCTTCTGGTCCCTGGGCCATGGCTGCTCCTGAAAATTTCCAGAGCTAGTGGAGCCTAAGGGCTTTCCTCAGCCCTCTTGAGAGCCTTTCTTTGGGCAATGGGAGCTGTTTCCTCTCACAAGTCCCAGGAACTAGTGTCTGAGGTGTTACTCCTATAAGAGTTGGGTTCTCTGTTCCTCTGGCCCCACCTGCAGGACAGCTTAGGGAAATGGAGATTTCTCTGGTTTGCTCCAAGGTCACCAGAGGGCCCTGCTCCCCATCTAGGCCTTGAACTGGATTTTTTGGAGCAAAGATTCCTCTAGTACAGTGATGGCGAACCTTTTGAGTTCGGTGTGTCAGCATTTTGAAAAACCCTAACTTAACTCTGGTGCCATGTCACATAGAAATTTTTTTGATATTTGCAACAATTGTAAAACAAAGACTTATATTTTTGATGTTTATTTTATATATTTAAATGCCATTTAACAAAGAAAAATCAACCAAAAAGATGCGTTCGCGGCGGTAGGTCAGGCAGTCATACTGCTGTCTGTCCCCCTGCGACAGCACCGCGAGGCGGTATGAAGTCAGGCAGTTATATGGCTGTCTGTCCTTCTCCACAGCCCCAGAACCTGTTCTCCCTAAGCCGCGTTGTTGAATCCGTTTGGTGGTCTTTCTTGATCCACTGAAGGCTGAATCTGCATGTGGCTGCCGTGGGAAAAGCTGTAGAAGTCGTCCATGTACTCCACCCTAGCTGATTTCCTCTCCGTCGGGCGAATTCTAAACGAGGGCTCGAATTGCATTGGGCCATCCTCATGGGTTTTAAGGGAAGGCCTGTACGTCCAACCAGTAATGCATAAGCCGTCCACCACTACATTCAGCAGTCTTCTATAGCTATCATCTAGCTGCCACGAACCCAAAATGTTTCTGTATCGGTAGATCTTCGCATAGATTTCTTGATAAGACATACCGATCATCTCCAGGTTCTGCAAGTTTTCATGAACGCCATACTCCTCCAGGCAGCGCCATCTCCAGATGCAGTCGGTGTGCATGATGTGGTGGAATTTGGTGCAGGCCTGGGCCAGGCTGGGGAGGTCAGTGCCGGGGAGAAAGGCAAAGATCTCCAACAGCATCTCCACCGGCAGGTCCTGCAGCGAGCAGTGTTGGGGCGGCATGGGGCTCACAATTCCTCCACTCCCTGCCCAGCACCATGCTGCCGCATCGGCCTCGAGGTGCTTTTTTGCCAGGGCCGGCTTGCCGTGTGCCGCTGCCTTCTCAGCTGGGCCCTGGCGCTTCTGAAGAGACTGCTTGCCTTCCGCTGCTACAATCTCAGCTAGGGGCTAGCGCTTCTGAGGACAACGACATCCCCCCGAAGAGCCCAGGCCA
>NW_006293398.1:40201-56419 GCF_000327345.1 Myotis davidii | reverse complement strand
ACCCGCCCACCACTACATTCAGCAGTCTTCTATAGCTATCATCTAGCTGCCACGAACCCAAAATGTTTCTGTATCGGTAGATCTTCGCATAGATTTCTTGATAAGACATACCGATCATCTCCAGGTTCTGCAAGTTTTCATGAACGCCATACTCCTCCCGGCAGCGCCATCTCCAGATGCAGTCGGTGTGCATGATGTGGTGGAATTTGGTGCAGGCCTGGGCCAGGCTGGGGAGGTCAGTGCCGGGGAGAAAGGCAAAGATCTCCACCAGCATCTCCACCGGCAGGTCCTGCAGCGAGCAGTGTTGGGGCGGCATGGGGCTCACAATTCCTCCACTCCCTGCCCAGCACCATGCTGCCGCATCGGCCTCGAGGTGCTTTTTTGCCAGGGCCGGCTTGCCGTGTGCCGCTGCCTTCTCAGCTGGGCCCTGGCGCTTCTGAAGAGACTGCTTGCCTTCCGCTGCTACAATCTCAGCTAGGGGCTAGCGCTTCTGAGGACAACGACATCCCCCCCGAAGAGCCCAGGCCACAGAGGCAAGCGCACTCCTCCATGCCTCCACGCGTTAACAGCCACCACACCATGGGCCACGGCGCCTCGGCAGGGTGTTAAGGTGGCTGGTCCGCCCTAGAGTCCAGCCACGCCCTCCAGGGCCTAGCCACGCCCCTGTCTTCCAGCCCTAGCCCCAGGTAGTCACTAATCTGCTTTCTGTAGGGATATGCCTCCAGGGATATGCCTATGGGAGAGGTGGGGCATTTCACAGAGATGCAGTAAAAAAAAAAAAAAAACCTGTGGTACATCTACACAATGGAACACTATTCTGCGGCAAAAAAGAAGGAATTCTTGCCATTTGCAACAGCATGGATGGAACTGGAGAACATTATGCTAAGTGAAATTAGCCAGTCAGAGAAAAATAAATACCACATGATCTCACTCATTTGTGGAATATAGAGAACAAGAGAGACTGATGAACAGGGAAAGATCCAAAGATAGAGAAACAGCGATCAGACTATCAAACCCCAGATCAGGGGGATGAGAACATGAGTGGGGGGGGGGAGATTGGGGGTTAATGGGGGGATGAGGACACATTTGTAATACCTTAACCAATAGAGAAATTAAAGACAAAAAATAAAATAAAATAAAAAACATTCATGAGAATGTTTAAAAATTAGACCCCTCATACATTGCTGGTGAAAATGTAAAATAGCGGGGCCATGTTGGAAAATGAGAGTCACCCAATGGCCCAGAAGTTCCACTTCTAGGTACATACCCAAAAGAAATGGAAACATGTTCACACAAAAAACTTGTACACAATGTTCACAAAGGCGTTATTCATAAGAGCCTCAAACCGGACACAACCCAAATGCTCATCAACTGATGATTGGGTAAACAAAATGTGGTATACCCATACACTAGAATATAGCATACATAAAACTTTAAAATGTTATGCTAAGCGAAAAAAGTCAGTCACAACTAAGATGTCTTTAAATAGAAACACACATAAAACAAAATGATGTACTAACTGATGGATGGGAAAGCTATGACCAGAGGCTGGAAGGAGACTAGCTCTGCCTTTTGTCCAAGAATAATGTGTTAGTACTTGCTAGTACGTAGAGTGTTTCTGCTATATTATAGAACAAGAAGGGAATTTACTATAAGCATGTAATATCTGTCATTTTAGTCAGAAAGTAATTTGTTTTTAGAATGCAATGAAAAATCTATACTTGCAGATAATAAAATTAATGGATTATGCAATAGAAATATGAACAATTTTATGAAGAGCTTATTTCTGGCAAAGAAAATTAAAGAGCAAAGAAAAAGGAAAAGATGCTACTCTAATTACCAATGGGAAGAAAGCAATTGTGTTCACAAGAATCATTTTTTACACATGAGATTGATGACACTTTTGTAAATTTGATAAATGTACCCAAGTATTGGATAATTTGTGATTTCTTTTAAGTGGTGGAAAGGGGAAGTAATTGGATTTTTAGGGAGTGTTCCCTGTGGGTCTACTCCAGGGACTATATTGAAGTGTAAATACATTAGATTACAGGGGTAAGGAAACTTTTTTATGCCAAGGGCCATTTGGATATTTATAACAACACTTGAGGGCCATACAAAAGGAAATGAAATTATTGACAAATAGGCTGCTGCAATTTGGTCAAACCTTTAAGTTATCCCTATGCCTTGGGAGGGCCAGACCAAATGGTTTCGGGGGCCTTATATGGACCTCAGGCAGGACGTTCCCCACCTGTGGATCAGAGGATCACTTTAAGAAATGGCTGGCATTCACCAAAAACTCAATAAATATTATTAAATGAATCTTAGATATTTTTGAGCATCTGTCTACTGTGATAGCCTATATGTTTTATTTTATTTTTATTTTAGAGAGAAAGGGAGAAGAAGAGAGACATAGAAACATCAATGAAGAAAGAGAATCACTAAATTGCTGCCTCCTGCAAGCCCCACACTGGGGATCGAGCCTGCAACGTGGCCATATGCCCTGACCTGGTTGCTCAGGCACTGAGGCACGCCAGCAAAACAGCATTTATCTTTTAGGTGCATCTTTCAGACAGTTATTTTCAGAAGCAAAGCCTGGATGTTGTAGAGAGTATGAAGCGAATGCAGTAGGACAGGTATCAGCAGCTGTAGGCCCTACTCTGAGAGATTTCCTGCTAGACAAGACAACTTCATCTGCTGGAAGCCAGTCCATCCTTGCTGCTTGACACAGTTGCTGCAGAGAAGAAATATCTGCACAGCGTACGTTTCAAGGGAACGGGCGTATATGGCATAGTGTTCTTAATATGTTTGCTCCCCTTCTTAGTGCTATGGGTTTTAACCAGGGTCACCTCACCGAGAAAGGTTGTTTCCCCAGGTGGGAATTTTTCCCTGGAGTTAGGGATTAACAAGACTAAGGAAGGGAATAAATCAGTAAAACTCCTTAAGTACTAGGCGGGTAGTTAACCAGCTCAACTAAGAACAATCACGCTTAAGCTACATAATCTATACTTAGGATAATCTCCTTCAGTTACTTCCTTGCAGCTGAACAGAACAGTAGAGTAGTGACCTTGGAATGGGGATAACAAACGCCCTAACCTTTGGAATAGAATGGATAGGATTAAAATCAAATGGTATAAATACAGATATCACAGGAGAATAAAGAGAGAACCTAGCTAGAGAACCTGGTTAGAGGAGCTGGCTATGCTGATCATCTGAACTCTGTCTCCGCGTCATTCCTTCTTCACCAACGCCGTCCACACCTTTGGGAATCCCTGGACCTGCTGGGGCTGGACCCCAACATTCATCTTCCCACTACTGACTTGGGAAAAGAGAACAGAAATCTTTGTCCTCTGACTTTGGAAATCTCAATTAACCTTCAAACTTACAATGTCAAGGGTTCCAAAACCGCCACCTCCAGCAGAAATGTGGAGTAGCCCCGTAGCTGAGAGCTGGTGCCACACTGAGATCAAGGTAGTGAAATTCTCCCACATGTGGACCATCAGTAACTTTAGCTTTTGTCGGCAGGAAGTGGGTGAAGTCATTCAAAGTTCAACCTTTTCATCAGAAGCCATTGCTCACCTGAAATGGTGTTTGAGAGTATACCCGAAAGGGCTAGATGAAGACAGCAAAGATCACCTGTCACTTTACCTGTTTCTGGTTAGTTCTCCGAAGCGTATATTTTTGGCAAAATTCAAACTCTCCATCCTGAATGACAAGGGAGAAGAAATCAAATGTTTGGAGAGTCACCGGGCATATAGCTTTGTACAAGGCAAAGACTGGGGATTCAAGAAATTCATCCGGAGAGATCTTCTTTTGGATGAAGACAATAGTGTTCTCCCTGATGACAAGCTGACCCTCCTCTGTGAGGTGAGTGTGGTGCAAGATTCCGTCACCATTTCTGGCCAGAATACCACAAAGATGGTGAAGGTTCCTGAGTGCCAGCTGGCCGATGAGCTAGGAGGACTTTGGGAAAATTCCTGGTTCACAGACTGTTGTTTTTGTGTTGCTGGCCAGGAATTCCAGGCTCACAAAGCTATCTTAGCAGCTCGTTCCCCAGTGTTTAGGGCCATGTTTGCACACGCAATGGAGGAGAGCAACAAGAATCGGGTTGAAATCATTGACATGGAGCCTGGAGTTTTTAAGGAGATGATGTGCTTCATTTACACGGGGAAGGCTCCGAACCTGGACAAAATGGCTGGTGGTTTGCTGGCAGCTGCTGACAAGTATGCCCTGGAGCGTTTGAAGGTCATGTGTGAGGAAGCCCTCAGCAGTCAGCCCCCTGAGGAGAATGCTGCAGAACTGCTCACCGTGGCTGACCTCCACAGCGCAAATCAATTGAAAACTCAGGCAGTGGATTTCATCCACTCTCATGCTGAGAATGCCTTGGAGACCCAGGGGTGGCAGGCAATGGTGGCATTCCATCCCCACTTGGTGGCTGAGCTGTACCGCTCTCTGGCTTCAGCACAGGGCGCCTGTCTGGGACCCCCTCGCAAACGCCTGAAGCAGTCCTAAAGCAGCAGCCACTGTAGCTGCCATTGAGCACTAGGTAGACAGCACAATCTGTGGAGTTTTCATCTGCTGTGGGGGGAAGTCTGCATCTCGGCCCAAGATTTTTAGTTTTATTATTTTCCTTAAAGAAATCTTATTTTCAAATGTATCTTTATTGATTTCAGAGAGGAAGGGGGAGGGAGAGAGGGAGAAACATCAGCGATGAGAGTGAATCTTCCCTAAGCTGAGTCCTGCATGCACCCTACTGGCGATCAAACCCACAACCAAGGCATCTAACCCTGACCATCAGTGGATCCTTGACCTCCTGGGTCATAGACTGACACACACCGACTGAGCAGCACTGGCCAGGCTGAGGGTATTTTCTCCCATAGATTTCAGAGGGAGTGCAAAGGAGGAAGGAAAGACAGAGACAGACTCTGAGAAAGAAAAAGGGATGCAAGGCCCAGACAGATGCATTGCAAGGGATGGAAACTGCAACCCAGACATGTAGCCTTGAGTGGAATCCAACCCCTGACCCTTCAGGTCTGAGCCAAAGCTCTAACACTGAGACACTGACCAGGGTGAGATAAGTCTTACATTGGGCCATAAACATTTAAATTTAGACAAATGCTCAAATGTCTGTCTTTAGGGATTTGCTTGTTCTGCAGATGTTGTGGTCATCTCTGCACTTCACTAGATGTGACAACCTAAACTGCTCTTGTTGTTGTAGCTCACAATAAAGTAACATCTTAAAAGACCAACTTTTGCCTCAGGACTTTCTTTGCAAGGTGTCCACATGATTTCTTTTTCTTTTTGCAGTGACTCTCACTTTGCAGCCGGGAAGAACTAATACACTTGTCTTCCTACCTGGAGGTTTGATCAGCCTTTGTGTGGGATGTGGTCCTCAAGGTGCAAATGTCTCTCCTGGATCTGAGTGTTTTCATGACTGGGGTGCTGAGACTTCTACCTCTGGGAGACATCACTGGGGATAGAAGTGGGAGACATTGGAATTGGGCTGCCGGAGTCTGTGGTGATGATTGGAGAGAGAGGAATAGGAGTGTCCAGGAGGGCCTCTTCTTGGCTGTGCTAAAACCCACATCCACTACAATGACTTTGCCACCTCCCACTTTTGCTGCAATATGTGCCCTAACCTATTGGCTGAGTAGGGGCAATCCTGGATTATGAAGGTGAAAGTGTGACCTTTATAAATGTAGCTCAAAGTTCCTTATATGTAAAATTTCTTCCTGCTCCTTCTCTCTCTATCTCAGGCCTAACTTTTCCTTTAGTCACTTTTGACTAGAAATAGATTAGGAATCATTCTACATGCTGGGGAACACCAGTATCTAAGAAAGGCTTTTTCCTAACACACTATCAATTATGACAAATATGTTACCATTTTTTGTTTTTAGTTTCCTTTTATGCCATGAAGATCCATTTACTATATTATTAAATATGATGATAACATTCAAATCATAAGTATTGGTTTGTGCTTTACTCAGTTTGTTAAAATCTGCACGCATGATGCATCGCATAGAATATGTTCTCTGGATTTTTCTCTATTTCTAAACTGTCATCAGGAAGTATAATAATAGATGACAGGGGTGTCTGAAAAAGTACAATTAAATGCAAGAAGTTGGCTGATTTCATGTAGCATAATCTTCTTCAGGTCCATTCATGCTGCCCCAAAGTTTCAGAAACCTCTCTTTTCAACTGTATATTATTTCATTTTGTAAATGTCCCACAACTTTTTTTTTTATCCATTTGCCTACTGATGGCCACTTGGGCTGTTTCCAAATCTTAGTTATTGGGCAACGGAAACAAGGGAGAAAATAGACAAATGGAACTAGTTCAAAATAAAAAGCTTCTGCACAGCAAATGAATCATGATCAAAATGAAAAAGGATCCCTCCATATGGGAGAAAATTTTTGATTTCAGAGAGGAAAGGAGAGGGAGAGAGAGATAGAAACATCAATGATGAGAGGGAAGTATTGATTGGCTGCCTCCTACTAGTAATGCCTCTGACTGAGGATCAAACCTGCAACCTGGGTATGTGCCATGCCTGGGAATTGAACTGTGACCTGCTGCTTTATAGGTCGACACTCAACCACTAATTCACTCTGGCTGGGCTCACCAACATACTTTTAAACAATGAAAGTACACACCAAAGGTGTATACTATGTAATTTTATTCATATGAATTTAAAGAAATGATCATTAGAAACAGGGCATATTAATCACCAGCATATGATTACCTTTTGGGGAGAGGGAGTTAGGTTTTGGACAGGGTAGGCAATCCTGGGATCTAGAGGTATGAGTATGTTACCTTTGTGTTATGAAATAAAACATTCTTTTGACAATTTCTTCATCATTTTCCGTAATATTAAGAAACCTCTGGACAGGGAAGCTATATTTTTGGGTCAGTATCATGGAACCATATCCTTTCACTGTGTTCCCAAATATTATTTCATTTATGGTTTCCTGCCTTATGGAGTCCAGGGACCTCTAAGAGCATTATTTCCCCAGTTTGATACATATAGGGACACAAAATTGTGGCCAGTGGAAGTGACGTTTCGCCATGGAGGCAGAGAGCATATTCCACATGTTGAGTGTGTGTTGCAGAACCTGCTTCGTGCCCATCAGGGGGACCCTGAAGGTGAAGCTGAGATCCTGATATTTGGGCGGCCTTCTTACTAAAAAGATGTGTCCAAGGTGACCCTGAACTTGGCTTACTAACACAGCCAACTCAGGGTGCAAAGCTGAGAGAACAATGCTGTCCAGGAGACAGAGGCCCAGAGCTCCCTTGGCTGCTGTCCAGGAGGCAGCCACCCAGACAGCCCCCAGACACTACCCAGGCCAGGTTCCCCAGTTATGAAGGTATTTATGGGCCCTGGGGCGAGAACCAGGCAAGGTTCAAGTGGAAACCCCTATCTAGAGCCCTATTGTTCTCGGTCCTGCTTCTGCAGCACAAACTGGGAAAGGATGGTGTGGGTTGTTCTGGTTTCCCGTCCTGAATTCTATCCCTACCAGGATCAGCACGTTGCGATCTGGTAGTGATTTTGAGGTGTTCTTCCAAAGACTCGGAGTTGCTTTAGGCAAAGCGTAGTGTACTAAAAAGTGGGTAAGTCTGTCCATAAGCACTTCAGCATCATTTAGAATATATTTTAGTGAAACAAATCATTCTGAATCAAGAGAACGGACTGAAGCACTAGAGAAGGAGAGGAATTTAAAGGAGAAGGCATAGTTGAGATGGTGCTGCTACTGGGGACAATTCCTGCATCTGGTGTCCTGAGCCTTGTCACTTGAACTTCCATGTACTCCCTTAAATATATTTCCCATTTCATCTTGTGGTGTTTCTTTCACCCAGTTATTTAAGCTGGAAATGTAGGAATTGTCTTTGATTCCTCTCAACCCATCGTCATTCAAAACCAATCTCATATCAAGATCTGCAACTATATGTATTTTTATTTGATTACCTCTGCAATCAGTAAACATGAAAGTTATAATAACGAGTGGTATAATCTAAGTCTTAGTTTTTTATTTTTATGGTCATGATAATGACAATTTTATAGCTTTTACTTTTGTGAAAGTAACACAGGTATATACTTCATATAATGTCACATATTCCTAAAACAACTGATAACGGAAAACCGTGGGCCCCCTGTTTGAGGGAAGCATGCAGGAGGTGGTGTAGAGAAATGGTTTAAACCTGAAATTGTGCCACTAGGCTTGTACGATCCACTGTTTCACCCTGCATTGTGGATGTGAGCTGCACCCACCCGCCAGGCCTCCAACCTGTGACCCATCGATGGTCAAGGACCAATGGCTGACAGCCACCAAGGACAGGGTTCAGTCCTGAAGGCATTTTTGCAGCTAGGTCATCATTCGCTGGTTTCCTTGGGCAGCCCCTCTGTGTGAATTGCTTTCTGCACAGTTTCACCCTTCCAGGTTCCACAATCCAAAGCTCTGGACACAGAGCCCAGCAGTATTCAGTGGTCATGTAAAAAGTACAATAAAATTTGAAATGCGTGCGATGCAAAAGTTAAAGAAAAATGTGGGTCCCTGTCCCACTTGACCCACCTTTGATTCTGTTCAGCAGAAAAAACTGCTTTCATCTGATCAGTTTTATGTATTACCCAATTACCTCTTACTAGGAAAGATAGGCATTCGGTTTTTCATATGCATTTTTTTAGTTTTCTAGTTGCCACATAATAAAAACATTTAAAATAATTTTTAATCCTATGTTAATCCAATACATCCAAAGCATAATCATTTCAGCATATATTATTTTATTTCTTTTCCTACTGTTTTTGAAATTCTGCATCCATTTTACCCCTACAACACAGCTCAATTCAGACTACTCACATTTCAAGTGCTCAAGATCTGCATGTGACCACCCAACTAGACAAAACCAAGTTAGACAAACCACCCATCCACATGGGGACACCTTGTATGAAATCCTTAGCTGACAGAAAAATTTCAAGTATTCTGAGTAAGAAACCCACATTGTAAATTCCACAGAAGGCCAATATATATGGCCTTAGGGTAATAGTTTTGGAGGAAACTTGGTCAAAGTTAGCCAGCCTGGTTGCTTTATAGAGCATGATTCACTGGAGGATGTAAATTGGCATCCTAATAACCTCCAGTGAGGGACTTTATTTTCTGGAAAATGTGAGGGACTGAATTTTATTCTTTGGTTCTTCTGTAGAATTTCCAAAGGCTAGATAATTTTCTTAATGTTTTCAACTACACTCTCAACCAGAATGAGGTTAAGGTAGGAGCAAAGAGGAGTTTCTCATTATGATGAGTTTTACATAATTGTTTAATCTGTTTAAATGGAAATAACAGGTGCCTGGGGGATGATAGATAATGAATGAGACTGGTTGGTTTGAGGCCATTGCTTGATCTTACATATTTTATACCCACATAAGGTATGTATGACATTCAATGAGCCTTCACTCTAAACCTAAAATATCTGAACTACAATAGGTCTTTTGCATGGATTCTTCTTCAAATAGACTTTTAAGAACAATTTTATGTTCACAGCAAATTTGGGGGGAAAATAGAGGTTTCCTATATACCCACTGCCCACCCTGTTCTGAATATCCTCCATCAGAGTGGTATACATGTTACAATTGATGAACCTACAATGACATATCTTTATCACCCAATGTCCCACAGATAAACCCATAGTTTACCTTAGGGTTCACACTTGGTGACGTACATTCTACTGTATTGGTTTATACAGTTTATACTGAAATGTAATCACTATAATAGTATCATATATATACGAAGCCAGTGACCATAGCTACTAGAAATACTGGTCGCTATGACGCCCACTGTGGCCAGTGAACCTGCCTGATCAAGGGTGGGGCTGGTGGGCTAACCTCTTGCAGCCCCTTCCAATGGGCCCCCACCACCTCGATAGCTTGCAGCCCTGCCCCTGATTCCCCCCCACCTCAATGGGGGGGGGCACCAGCCAATCGCCCCAGCCCCTCCCCCCAGCCAGCCCTATGGCTCTGATCAGGCTCCATTTGGGGCTACCAACCAACCTCCCACCATCTCCTACTCCGGAAAGGCCCAGCCCTGACCTGTTCTGATAGGGGCCGGGTCTGCCAGACCCCACTGATGCATGAATTTGAGGACTGGGCTTCTAGTACAGAATAATTTCATTATCCTAAAAACTTCTCTGCTGCCCTTGAATTCATTATTTGACTATAAATCTTTTTATAGTGGAGAATATTTTTATAAGGCAATTAAAAATAAATATGTTCTTATATAAATAACAAATTCTGAGTTCTGTCAGAAAATTAGGTTGAAGTGGTTTATAAGCACTTGGTATGTATATATTTTATTTTAAAGAACTGTTGTTTTTTGTGAACATTTTTTTAAGTTAGAAACATTTCACAAAACGAGAAGAATTTGAATGACTTTGACGACATATTTACTACTCAATAGCAGTACAGTCTATGGGTGCTGAGTTATTGGTCTGAAACTATAACCATTGTGGGTCATGGGACCAGTGTCCTGAAGCATAAATTAGTTGTAATGACTTAGAAAAAGTCTGAAATCACAGAGCACAATGATTTCATAGATCAAAAGTTTGCAGTGGGCTGATGCGCTTCCCTAAAGACTATTTAAACTCCCTATAACTATGAAAAACAAGAAGCAAACAAAACATTTTTGAAGACATGGATCAGAGTGAGCAGTATCTACTTGGTATAGGGTCCTTTCAACTCTGGGTCAATATATTACGGAGATTAACCCTTTCTGTGACCTGATCCTCACAAGCTCCTAATTTATTCTTGTTCAATAATCCTCTTGACTCTGCATCTAAGCTTTCAATCTTATTGTCTTAATCTTATTATTATTTAATTGTAGCTCAAGGGAACAATATGCATATACACACAGTTCCACTGATTATACAGACATCAAACTTACTTGTTTAATCCACAGATCCTAATTACATATTCTTTTGCATATTTTAAGGAAGCCTAGCTAACCATCTATTGTAGTTATCTAACCATAGTTGGAAGCATAAAAAAAAAAAAAACTGGTTAAAGATAAATTTCTACAAATGGGAAGTAAATTTGGTAGTAAATTGTGTAAGAAATGGTCTGATTGGTTCTCCAGTTTGAAAATGGAAAATAATAGGATTAAAATTTTATTTTATAATATATTAACCTAATTCTGATTATAACTGCAGCACGCTAATTCTTAGAATGAATCCGAACAGAATCCAATTTTGGTTGGTATTTTTGTTTAACTATATTTTCTGACAAAATTAGTAGATGTTAAATGCAGTGTGGTTTCCTAAATGGGATCCAGGAACATCAAAGTGCATTATAACAAACAAGTGGTGAAATCTGAATAAAATTTGCAGCTTAGTTAATAATAATATGCAGACGTCTTAGTTTTAACAAATGTTCCATGTTAATGAAACATTAGGGAAAAGTGGTGAGGGGTAGACAAGAATCTCTGTATAATAGTTGGAATGTTTCTATAAATCTAGCATTATATGCATATTGAATGACTTGAAAAATGGGGGGAAGAAGCAAAATACAAGCCCATATTTTTATTTATTTTTCCATAATACAAATTTATTGTTGCATACATGTACAGTGTTTGAACAGAATGTCGCCTAGAAAGAGGACTTGAAGCAGCACGTGGGAAGCAGGGTGGCTCCGGGATGTCAGGTGTGTGGTTAGCGGCTCTGCTCCATGTATGTGGAGATGTCCATTTCTTCAGGAAGCTCCGCCACATTGACCTCAAACCGACCCTGAACCTCATTGAGGATTTTGGCATCATTGTCATGAGACACAAAAGTGATAGCCAGGCCTTTGGTGCCAAAGCGACCGGCACGGGCCACCCGGTGGAGGTAGGTGTCCGAGTCCTCAGCCATGTCATAATTGAAGACGATGTTGACTCGCTCAATGTCCATCCCTCGGCCAAACAGATTGGTGGCCACCAGGATCCGCTGCTGGAAGTCCTTGAACTGCTGATAGCGGGACAGGCGCTCCTCCTGGGCCATGGCCCTGTGGATGGCGATGGCTGGGAAGCTCTGTTCCCCGAGTAGCTGGGCCAGGGCCATGCAGCGCTGCACCGACCTCACGAAGATCACCACCTGGTTAAACTCTAGCACGTCCAGGAGGTCGACGAGTTTACGGTTCTTTTCTCTCTCTCTGAGCTTGACGTAGTACTGCTGCAGCCCGTGCAGCGTGAGCTTGGTGTCGTCGTCCACCGCCACCTCCAGGGGCTCCTGCATGAACTTCCGGCAGACGGGCCGGATCTCCTTGCTCAGCGTGGCGCTGAACATCATGCACTGCTTCCCGCGGGGCGTCAGGCGGAAGATCTCCTGTACGTCCCACCGCATGTCCAGCTGCTCCAGCATCTGGTCACACTCGTCCAGCACGAAGTGCTTCACGTTTCTCAGGTTGAGGCTCCTGTTCCGCACGAGCGCCAAGAGGCGGCCTGGAGTGCCCACCACCACGTGGGGACAGCTCTTCTTCAGCACCTCTTCGTCCTTCTTGTGTGTTAACCTCAGGGGAAATTGTCCAGATAATGGAGCATCCCGGAAGCCAGAGCTGTGGATGGAAACATGGGACCCCTTGACATCTTTCTTGGGGGGTACTGAGGTGCTCTCTGTAGGAGCCTGGGGCTCTTCATCTTCCTCATAATCCAGAAGCTCGTTTTCCACATCCTGTTCCGCCATCATACTGGTTCCCCGTTCGCCTCCGCGCGGCCCGAGAGTCGACACGAGCTAGAGCGCTTCCTGCCTCCTGCGTTGGATCACAAGCCCCTGTTTTTAATTATTAGCTGCAGAAAACATAAAATTTCATTTCAGTAAACACAATCAGAACAAACGAAAGGAAAAAAGTAGTTACAAAAACTGCACATATTGTTCCTTGAAAATGTAGGTAGGATAAGCTGCTAAGCATTCTTTTGACAATCCTAACTCTACATTCCACAATCATAAGTGAACAGAAAGCTTTGAACAAACACCCCCTATTTCAATAACTAAAGTTTTTAAAGTTGCAAATGAATTTCCTCCTGGTTCATTATTCTAATCTAGCCGAAATAAAGAGGGTAATGTATCTGAACTGTTCCTCCGTTTTGTTTCTATATCCATAATAGAGAAAACAGTCTCACAAAGAAAAATTGATGCAAATGAAAGAAGAGTTTGGGGATTTTTTTTTCAATTACAGTTGAAATACAATATTTGGAAGATGACTATCTAAAGTAATTTCAGCAAGCTACGAATATTCGTTTTTAACTTTTATCTAAAATGAAATAAGTAATATATTTTCGCTATTCATTTTCAATCTTTCATCAGTTGCCAATTCCAACAATTATCCTTTACTGTTACCTTTAAAATTAAATCAAATTTTGATGAAAGCAATGAATTCAAGATTCTATCCATTGCTAGTGTCACAATCAAACTAATTTTAAAATATTACAAGGTGCAAGGTGGTCCTACTGGACATGACTAGAACAGTTCACACCACATGGGACTCACTATGAACTATGAAGGCAAAAATCGTATCTTACAATGCTACCTGTATGGTCGGTCGGTCGGTGCGGGCTCTCTTCCAATTGCAGACTTCTGACTTCTTGTATTCTCACTTGGGGAATATGGCAGGCAGCTCTCTCAGGCCTCCTTTATAAGGGCACAAATCTCATCATGAGGGCTCCACCCCCAGGACCTAATCCAATCCCAAAGCTCCAGCTCCTAATCCCATTGGCTGGGGCAATAGGATTTCGATTTATGAATTTTTTTTCAGATGATCAGCATAGTTGGTTCTCTCTTTATTGTCCTGTTACATTTGTATTTATACCAGTTGATTTTAATCCTATTCATTCTATTCCAAAGGTTAGGGTGTTTCTTATCTCCATTCCAAGGTTACTCTATTGTTCTATTAAGCTACAAGGAGGTAACCGAAGGAGATTATCCTAAGTAAAGATTATGCAGTTTAAGCATAATTGTTCGTAGTTAAAGTGATTAACTACCCACGTGGCACTTAGTTAAGGGGTTTTATGGATTTACTCCCTTCCTTAGTCCTGTTAATCCCTAACTGCAGGGGGAAAAATCCCCACCTGGGGAAACAACCTTTCTCGGGGAGGTGGTCCTGTTTAAAACACATAGCCCTAAAAGGGGGAGCAAACATGTGCCATATACGCCAGGTCCCTTGAAACATAAGCTGTGCAGGTGTTTCTTCCCTGCAGCGACTGTGTCAAGCAGCAAGGGTGGACCGGCTTTCGGCAAATTCCCCCGTTTTTATTTTATATTTATTTATTTATTTATTTATTTTTAGAGACGGGGTCTCGCTATGTTGCCCAGGCTGGAGTGCAGTGGCTATTCACAGGCGCGATCCCACTACTGATCAGCACGGGAGCTTTGACCTGCTCCGTCTCCAACCTGGGCCGGTTCAACCCTCCTTAGGCAACCTGGTGGCCCCCCGCTCCCGGGAGGTCACCATATTGATGCCGAACTTAGTGCGGACACCCGATCGGCATAGCGCACTACAGCCCAGAACTCCTGGGCTCAAGCGATCCTCCAGCCTCAGCCTCCCGAGTAGCTGGGACGACAGGCCTGCGCCACCGCGCCCGGCCCATTTTTATTTTTTAAATGACAGAGTGTGTAAATCAGCAGCCACCTCTCGGATTGGGTTGTTTAAGACTCAGAAGAAGACTTGTTTGTGACTTAGCCAACAGGTCAGTCCGAGGCTTAACCCTATATCGGCTCCCCACATCTCACCCTTCTTTTATTTATTATTTTTTGAAATATATTTTATTGATTTCTTACCGAGAGGAAGGGAGAGAGATAGAGAGTGAGAAACATCGATGAGGGAGAAACATTGATCAGCTGCCTCCTGCACACCCCCTACTGGGGATGTGCCCACAACCAAGGTACATGCCCTTGACCCGAATCAAACGTGGGACCTTCCAGTTGGACGCTCTATCCACTGAGCCAAACCAGTCAGGGCCCTTCTTTTATTTTTTAAGCTACTATAATGAAAGTTTTTAAGCATCAAGAACAAAAAGCTACCATAATGAAAGTAAAATTTAAGTATCAAAAACAAAACTCTGGCTATTAAAACAATAACAAGACAATGCCAATGCAAAACCCAAAATATTTTAAATCTTAAACATAACATTTTTAAAGCTAGTAAGAATAGAAAAACAATGGCAATGCAAAAAGCAATAAGTGAGTTTCTGCTAAATGAAAGTTTCTTTGGCTGATTTACTCAGAGTCCTCGGACTTGACTGAGAGAGTAGCTTCCACTTCTTGCTTTTCTACCATCTGCTGGGCCTCAGTTGTTAACTTCTTCAGCTGACACCATGTTGGCACCTCAGTCCCTTGCACTAAAGAAAACTATTTTCAGTGAAAGTATTTCTTTGAAAGCTAAATATGAAAATACACAAAACCCCATAAATGCCTCAATAAACTGAAAATTTGACCAAATAAAAAAAAATAATCACCAAACAAAAGGTAAAGATTTAAACATTTAAAAGTCCACTTAAATGTAAATAGTCTTGTCCTAACCTGTTTGGCTCAGTGGATTAGACGTTCTCAACCTGTGGGTTGAGACTGTCTCTCTCTCACATCAATGTTTCTGCCCCACCCCACCCCCTTCCACTCTCTTTAAAAATCAATGGAGCCCTAGCTGGTTTGGCTCAGTGGATAGTGCATCGGACTGAAGGGTCCCAGGATCGATTCTTGTCAAGGGCACATGCCCCGGTTGGGGGCTCAGTCCCCAGTAGGGGGCGTGCAGGAAGCAGCCAATCAATGATTCTCTCTCATCATTGATGTTTCTATTTCTCTCTCCCTCTTCCTTCCTCTCTGAAATCAATAAAGAACTATATTTTAAATGTAAATAGTCTTGCTTTAATCTCTTTTGAACATTTTTTTGCCAATCCTTAATTCTTTTTTAAAAAATAATTCTTTATTGTTGAAAATATTACATATGTCCCCTTTAGTTCCCCATTAGCCCCCTCCAGCCCGCCCCCTGCCCCAGGCCCTCACCACCCCATATATGCATGGCCTCATCTGTGTCCATGGGCCATGCATATATGCATACAAGGTCCTGGTTGATTACTCCCACCCATCCTGCCCCTCCTTCCCTCTAAGAGTCCACACTCTGTTCTATGCTTTCATGTCTCTGGATCCACTTAGTTCATCAGTTTATTTTGTTACTTAGATTCCACATATGAGTGAGATCATGGGATACCTGTCTTT
>NW_006293398.1:39318-40023 GCF_000327345.1 Myotis davidii | reverse complement strand
TTTTTATCTTTCTTGTTGAAAGTCTTACATACAGTGGGGCCTTGACTTACGAGTTTAATTCGTTCCGTGACGGAGCTCGGAACTCAAATTACTCGTATGTCAAATCATTAAAGTGAACGAGTGAGACACGTGATGCTGGGGTGATGTTGTGGCATTCACTGTGATGTTCGCTGGGCCAACTAGCAGTGGGGTATCTGAAGCTGGCTTATAACCCAAATTTTAGCTCACAGCTCAAAGCAAAAAATAGGCTGAGAGACCGCTTGTATCTCGAAAAACTCGTTAGTCGGGACACTCGTAAGTCAAGGCCCCACTGTGTGTGTGTGTGTGTGTGTGTGTGTGTGTGTGTAACCAATGGGCACAGACAACAGGGGGGTGAGGGCATGAGTGATGGGAGAGGGGGGTAATGTGGAGATAAGGACACAGATGTAATCAATAAAAATTAATCAATAAAAATTTTAGAAAAGGATGGAGGAATAAAAAGGCAATTGTCCAATAATATGAAGTCTCAATTTTACATGAACGTTTTCCGAGATCCAAAAATATGCTTTCCCTTTGGATTCAACCTCAAAATGAAGCAGCATGGATTGCAGGTCTGGCTCTATGTGTTTCATCAAAAATTGAATTCTCTCAGCACCATCCCTATCCAATCTGTCAACATCCTCCAAAACCATTTATATCCAACTCTGGTCTACTCCTCAGTTTCCC
>NW_006293398.1:34169-37110 GCF_000327345.1 Myotis davidii | reverse complement strand
AAAATTAATCAATAAAAATTTTAGAAAAGGATGGAGGAATAAAAAGGCAATTGTCCAATAATATGAAGTCTCAATTTTACATGAACGTTTTCCGAGATCCAAAAATATGCTTTCCCTTTGGATTCAACCTCAAAATGAAGCAGCATGGATTGCAGGTCTGGCTCTATGTGTTTCATCAAAAATTGAATTCTCTCAGCACCATCCCTATCCAATCTGTCAACATCCTCCAAAACCATTTATATCCAACTCTGGTCTACTCCTTCAGTTTCCCATAAAATAAAAAGATTTGTTTTCTTCATAAAAATCTTCCTTTAACAGCCTTGGCCAAGTAGCTTAGATGGTTAGAGCATCATCCTGATATGACCAAGGTTTTAGGTTCAATCTCTAGTCAGGGCACATACAAGAGGCAACCTATGAATGCATCAATAAGTGGAACAACAAATCTCTCTCTCTCTCCCTCTGTCTCTCTAAATATCAACAAACAAGAATTTAAAAACATTTTCTTTAAAACTTTCAACATGACAACATACCAAAACTAGCTGAAGATATAGGTGCATATGTATATATGTGTATATGTATATGTGTGTATATATATATTTATTTTTAATGAAATAAATACATATATTCAATTTTAATTTAGGAGAAATGGAAACTCCATCTATCACAACTTCTAAGGTAAAAGTAAAAAATGTTCCCACAATTAAAAACTAAATGCTTTAAACTTTTAACAGAGAAAGTTCTTTTTATCAATTTCACATTTAACAGGAAAAAAATAAAGAATGGAATAATACATAGCCTACCTTCCACTAATCTGAAAGTGCTTTCTCACTTGGAGCCATCCTAAAAGGGAATAGGCTGATAGCAATAACATTTTAATCCAATTAGGCATATCCTAATCCAATCCCATGGCTCCTCATTGTAATTCAAAATAGAATTAAACTTAAAATTAAAAGCTACAAAAGGTGAGGATCCAGAGATATTTCCAGTCAGGAAAGAGAAAGATGAGAAACTCCAGCTAGATAATTTCACTTAACCATTTATTCAAATAAATATGAAATATGGCTCAGTGGTTGAGCATTCATCTATGAATCAGGAGGTCACAGTTTGATTCCTGGTCAGGGTACATGACCAGATTTCGGGTTCAATCCCCCATGTGGGGCATGCCAGAGGCAGCCAATCAATGATTCTCTCTCATCGTTGGTGTTTCTATCTCTTTCTTCCTCTCCTTTCCTCTCTGAAATAAATAAAAATATATTTTTTAAAAATATGAATTGAGTGATTAGAATGCTTAAGGTATTGAGATAGCTTCAATAGAGAATTTTAAAAAATCAACACTTAGACTGTTTTGAAAAAATGTTCATTTCCATAGGGAAGATAAGACAGGTACAGAAATAGCACTAATTGATAAGCTGGATTTGAATACTGACTCCAATATTTACTAAGTGGTGACAGTAGTTCCTCCTTATCCACGGGGGTTCTCAGGCCCCCCAGTGAATGCCCAAAATCATGAATAGGTATACTTTGTATTTTTCTAGACATATCCATAATAAAGTTTATTTATAAACTAGAGGCCCGGCGTACGACATTCATACACTCAGGGAGGAGGGGAAGGGGAAGGGGTCCCCTCAGCCTGGCCTGCACCCTTTAGCAGTCGGGGAAGCCCTCAGGAGATGTCCAACTGGCTTAACCCACGGCACTCGCCAGCCATCAGCTGGCTTGTGGGAGTGCACTGACCACCAGGGGGTATCTCCTGCATTGCACATCTGCCCCCTGGTGGTCAGTGGTTGTCATAGCGACCAGTTATTCTGCTGTCCTCTTGATTTGCATATTACCTGTTTATTATATATTTATAAATTAGGCACAGGAAGAGATTAACAGTAATAGCTAACAATAAATAATGATAACTATTTTAATTACTTGCAGAAATGTCTCCGATATTTCACCCTTTTTAAAAAATATATTTTTTAATTGATTTCAGGGAGGAAGGGAGAGGAAGAGACAGAAACATCCATGATCAGAGAGAATCATTGATCAGCTGCCTCCTGCATGCCCCCTACTAAAGATCAAGCCTACAACATGGGTATCTTCCCTTGACCAGAATCGAACCTGGGACCCTTCAGTCCACAGGCTGATGCTCTATGCTCTGAGCCAAACCAGCTAGAGCTCAAATATTTCACTCTTAAGAAAAATGCTGGCTTGCCCTGGCTGGTTTGGCTCAGTAAATAGAGCGTTGGCCTGCAGACTGAAGGGTCCCAGGCTCGATTCCGGTCAAGGACACATGCCCACGTTGCGGACTCGATCCCCAGTGTGGGGTGTGCAAGAGGCAGCCGATCGATGATTCTCTCTTATCATTGATGTTTCTATCTCTCTCTCCCTCTCCCTTCCTCTCTGAAATTAATTTAAAAAAATGAAAAATTAAAAAAAATGCTGGCTTTGGGGCTAAAATAGCTAACTATACAAATAGAGAAAATGTTTTCGTGTTAAGGAAATATCCATTGGTTCCTATGTGGGGATGTGTTTAAAACAAGACAGTTGAATATTGTCAAATACCTATCAGCACCTGAAAATGGCCATATAACTTTCTCCTTGGATCTACTAATAAGATAAGTTATGTTACTGATTTCCTTATTTTAAAGCATCATTGGCTTCCTAGGATAAGCCCCTTTAGTCATTATATTATTCTTTTGATGTAGTTAGATTGTATTGGCTAATTATTCATAACTTTACTAATTTTTATCATGCAATTCCTCAATTTTTTTCTATCAACATTGTGTTTACTTTAAAACTTTGAATTTTTTTCCTATGCCAAATAGATTTAGAAATGTCTCCTCTTCAAAGGTTTCCCACATTTCCTTGTGGAATCATCTAGTACTGGTGGTTTTGGAAAAGGCAGATCTTTTGATGTCTTTCGATATTTCTTACATAGAAGTTTTTTTGTTTG
>NW_006293398.1:29347-34068 GCF_000327345.1 Myotis davidii | reverse complement strand
AGAGAGGAAAGGAGAGGGATAGAGAGTTAGAAACATCGATCAGCTGCCTCCTGCACACCCCCTATTGGGGATGTGCCTGCAACCAAGGTACATGCCCTTGACCAGAATCCAATCTGGGACCCTTCAGTCCACAGGCCAATGCTCTATCCACTGAGCCAAACCTGTTAGGGCAGAAGATTTTTAACTTCTGAAATCAGGTTTAGTTCATTTTTTCTAGAAAAGTATCTATATTATTTGAGCTTTTTGTTGATTTTCCAGTTACATTATTTTATAATTTATCTAACTCAGTAATTTCTGCATGTTTTTATTAATTTCTTCCTGCTACTTTAGGTAACTTTGTTTTTTCCTGATTTTATGAGACAGAAGCTTAATCCAGTTAATTTCATTGATAAGATTGAAAATTTTCCTCAATCCTATTTTAACTGATCACATCTATTATGTGTATTTCATTCGTTTTGAAATCTAAAAACATTTCCATAATGCTTATTATGTTTTAGACATCCATTTTATCGCTTCACAAACATTAGCTCATAGAACTGTCATACTAATCATATGAGGTTGACGCGATTACTATACCCATTTTGCAACTGAGGAAACTGAGTCACCTAGAATTTAAGTGATTTGCTAAGGTCACACAAACTGGTATAAGTTAAACTGGAATTGAAAACCAAGTGGTATGGCTCCAGAGTTCATAGAGTTAACAAATATTCTGGTTCCCTGTTTCCTGCAACCTACATCTGTTCCTGTAGCCTACAGGTCAGTCCATTGAAAATGTTTAACTTTCCAAAAACAAAGACTTCTGTAGTTTCTGATTTTTAAGAATAATGTCTACTTTTATTGCATGGAAATTAAGAAGCCTGACTTTTTTCTCTGCTTTGGAATTTATGAATGTTTTCTCTTCAGCCTAATACTAGTTATACTATTAATTTTGTGATTGATCAGATCATTGGCACATTACAAAAGGGAGCATTTTATTACCAGGTACATAAGTTCTACCTTATTGTTCTTGTTGTTTAAGCTTGTCTATTTTATATGTTGTTGTTTTTTTGTCTTGCACAACACAAAGTAAAAGAGGCCTCTGAACATCCAGTTCCAATGTGTGGCCAAGGTTTGTCCTTACATCAGCACCAAGAATGCTCAGGGCACCAGCAGGTTGTCCCACAGTTCAGCTCAGTTCTGATGCTACATTCCTGGAGAAGCATCAGATCTCTCAACTACAGGGCTCAGTCCTACAAAACTGCCCTCGCCCCACCCGACCACGGCCTTCAGATGCCAGTCACAAGCCCAGGAACTTCTGACCCATTGGCTATAAATCAGGCGTGCCTGGCCACCTGTTTGGGTTTTATTAATTTGTTAGAACACCTCACAGAATTCAGAGAACATTTCACTTACCATGTTACCGGTTTATTATAAAAGTTATTGTGAGGGTCGCCAAAGGAGGAATGCAAGAAGCCAAAAGGGGTAGAGAATTATGAATTTATGAGGTCATCTGGAAAACCAGATAGGCTGAGCCCCAAGTTGGGGCCAACACCCAGGGACAGGGAGTCAGAGATTTTAAAGGACTCTAGGGGGGCTTTTTCTGGGTGGAGCATTCCCTGGGCGGGTCCTGAGGGAGAGATAATGGTCTTAGCAAGTAGAATGTGGTTTAAGCAAAAAGAAAGTCCTTTGTGAAGTGGGCTAAAGGTCAGGTCCCCGGGAGGGGGTGTTGATTTCCACAACTGGATCAGACCTAACAGTTACAGCTCAGGAACAGCCAGATGGAGAGGTGCACAGAGCAAGGCTTGGGGCCAGGTGCATCCATGCCCTCTCTAGTAACACCACACACACTCCCAACACCTCCATTTCTTCACCAATCAGAAAGCTCCCCAAATGCTGTCCTTTTTGGGTTCTAGGGAGGTTTTGTTCCATAGTCATGAATAATTAAGTCACTGGCCAGTGGAATTGATTGGCTCTCCAGCCCCTCTTTCCTCCCAGGAGATGGGGTTGGGGTATGGGTTGGGGCTTCCAACCCTCTCATCACAAGGTTGGCTTCTGGGTGACTACTTCCCATCTTTTGGTTGCCAAGGGGCATTCTGAAAGTCACCTCATTAATATAACAAAAAAGACCTGGGTAGCTCTCAGCTCTTAGGAATTCCCAAGGGTTTTAGGAGCTCTGTGCCAGAAATAGGGATGAAGACCCAATATACAGTCTATACCTATTATCAATCACAATAGCACATAAACATATCCTATTTTTAATCTGTTTTTCTTAACCTGTTTTATTTTCTGAAATCTATCCTTATCAAAGTTGCATGGGTATTCAATGACAGCCACATTTTCATGGTGATACTTGCCTTTCAGCCTCAATTCTAATTTGTCTGATGTTAGCCCCATAACTCCTGCTTTCTGCTTGTATTTGCACCACAGAGTTTTGCTTGTCCTTTTCCTGGTAACTGTTCTGAATCACATGGTTTTAGATTATCAAAAGATAAACTAAGGTCATTTTAAAATTCCAAGGATTCAGATCAGGCAGCATGCAGGGTAGCAGCTGGGAAGGAGCTCCGAGGGGCTGTGCAAAAGGAAAGGCCTTTCCAGGCAGAAAGGAGCAGAAGCAGGAAGTCACAGAGGCAACACCTGGGTGGGTTATTGCAAGGTTACCTTCCCTTAGGCGCAATGGTTCTCAACCTTCTGGCCCTTTAAATACAGCTCCGCATGTTGTGACCCAACCATAAAATTATTTTCGTTGCTACTTCATATCTGTAATGCTGCTACTCTTATGAATCGTAATGTAAATATCTGATATGCAGGATGGTCTTAGGCGACCTCTGTGAAAGGTTCATTTGACCACCAAAGGGGTCGCGACCCACAGGTTGAGAACCGCTGCCTTAGGGGCCAGAGGGGCCCATCAGGCAGATCACCTAACTGAGGCTCATCAGGCGAGTCCTGATTGACTGGGTTGGCTTCCATTTCTGGGAAACTGTTACTAAGTTAAGTCTTGGTTTGGGGAGGGGATGCCTAGCATGAGCGACTCCAATATGGCCCTGTTTTCTTGTTTTTAACAGCTATGTGTCTTTTATATCACCCTGAATTTTGAGAAAGCATTTTAAGGATTTTACCTTTCTTTATTCTGCAAATACACAGGGGGATAACAACTTTAATCAAACATAAGAGATTGTCCCCCCAACGCCGAGGATGCGAGTCATGAAGTCCCCCACCCCCCTCCCGCTGCTCTCAGGGGCGCTGGTCCTGACCCCCACCTGGGCCGCCCCACTCCATGGGGTATTTCTACACCGTCGTGTCCCCGCCTGCCGGGGGGAGCCCGGGTACCTCGCCTTCGGCTACATGGACACACGCAAAGTGTGCGGTTCGAGTCCGAGGACGGGGCCGTGGGCCGTGGATGCCGCTGCCGTGCGTGGAGCGGGAGGACCCGCAGTTCTGGGACAGAGAACCGGGGAAGTTCAAGGGATCCGCACAGAATTAACGAGTGAGCCTGGACATCCCGCAACCAGAGCGAGGACGGGTCTCACACCTTCCAGGTCGTGTATGGCTGCGACGTGGGACCGACGGACGCCTCCCACGCGGTAGGGACACTGCGGACAATCCGCCTATCATGTATGGCTGCGACGTGGGACCGACGGACGCCTCCCAGGCGGTAGGGACACTGCGGACAATCCGCCTACGAGGGCGCCGGCTGCAGCGCCCTGAACGAGGACCTGACCTCCCGGACCGCGGCCCACGTGGCGGCTCCCATCACCTGTGACGCTGAGCACCCCAAGAGCTACCTGAAGGGCTCCCGCATGGAGTGGCTCCGCGTTTTCCTGGAAAAGGGGAAGGAGACCCTGCAGCGCGCAGACCCTCCGAGCACATGGGACCCGCCGCCCCCTCTCTGATCTTGAGGACACCCTGAGGTGCTGGGCGCTGGGCTTCTACCCCGCGGACATCGCCCTGACTGGCAGCGTGACGGGGAGGACCAGACCCAGGACATGGAGCTGGTGGAGACTAGGCCTGCGGGGGACGGGACCTTCCAGAAGCGGGCGGCCGCGGCTGTGGGGGTGCCCCCGGGAGAGGAGCAGAGATACACGTGCCATGTGCAGCATAAGGGGCTGCCCGAGACCCTGACCCTGAGAGGGGAACCGCCTTCTCAGACCTTCTTCATCATCATGGGCATCGCTGGGGGCCTGGAGCTGGGATGTGGGGGAGGAGGCACTCAGGTGGAAAAAGAGGAAGCTCTGCTCAGGCTGCCAGCAGTGACGGTGCCCAGGGCTTCTAAAGAGGTCCCCGGGTCCATTCCCCAACAGGGCACATGTCTGGATTGTGGGCTCCTTCCTCAGTGGGATCAGGTAGCCGATCTATGTTTCTCTCTAATGAAAGTTTCTATCTCTCTAGCCTGGGCCCATCAGGCAGATCACCTAACTGAGGCTCATCAGGCGAGTCCTGATTGACTGGGTTGGCTTCCATTTCTGGGAAACTGTTACTAAGTTAAGTCTTGGTTTGGGGAGGGGATGCCTAGCATGAGCGACTCCAATATGGCCCTGTTTTCTTGTTTTTAACAGCTATGTGTCTTTTATATCACCCTGAATTTTGAGAAAGCATTTTAAGGATTTTACCTTTCTTTATTCTGCAAATACACAGGGGGATAACAACTTTAATCAAACATAAGAGATTGTCCCCCCAACGCCGAGGATGCGAGTCATGAAGTCCCCCACCCCCCTCCCGCTGCTCTCAGGGGCGCTGGTCCTGAC
>NW_006293398.1:25292-29275 GCF_000327345.1 Myotis davidii | reverse complement strand
CCCTGGCATGTGCCCTGACTGGGAATCAAACCTCCACTAGCAAGTTGTGGACGAAAGGAGCCACATGCTAAACCTGAAAAGCTCAGGGGAGGCTTGCGTGGCAGTCTTGCAAACTCAGAGACCTAAAATAACCACAAAAGAAGGTCTGAAAATTAAATATTTAACTACAAACAGGTTATAGTGGGTAGTCATGTCCTAAGCCGATATTTTCTGTTACAAAATCAACTTTGGTCCTTACTGAGCCCATTTGCCTCTAAGATAACATATCTGCGAGATGTCTGGGTAACTTGTAACTTTGTAACTTCCTTTTTTACCCCCGGACTCCTCAGGACACAACAACTGGCACCAGGACATTCCCTCATTGTCACTGTTATCAAGTTAATTGTCAACTGTTAATTATGTTAAGCTATCCTGTACCCATCTGTGTAAGAGAAGCACATGTCCATCATTTCACTTTTTATCCTATCCCAGAGGTTTCCCCGCTTTGCTTAATCCCACCTCCTTAATCTCGCACCAATGAATTTCATGTAACCCACCTACATCCCTTTCCTTTGATTGCAATGTATAAACACAGATGTAACCCTCCATTCTCCAGAACATTATCTCAATTCATTGAGGTTCTGCTTCCCGGCATATTTCGACAGTCTGGCTCCGATAAACTCACAAAAATTCTTTACAGGTTTCAATGCTGTTGGTTTTTTTTACATTAACAAAGTTCATGGGTAGGTGCTCAAACACTGAACTGTGAGGGTGGGGCAAAAAGCATATTTTTTTAAAAAAATTATGATCATCCCTAAGGCAGAACTGGCTGTCAGACTCATTGGGTAACGGTCTAGTTTCAGGTATGAGCAGGGGCCTGAGCAGTGGCCTGGGAGTAGGTGAGTCAGAGCTGCAGGAGAGAGAAAGCTCCTGGGCTCAGATGTAGCGGTAGCATGTTCAGTGACTCAGAGGCTCAGCTAGGTCCTCAGAATCACCTGATGTTGCCCCAAATAATTGTGGAGGCTAGAGGCTGATAAAAAAATTTCACTTCCACGGCTGAAAGTCTTTTTTGTACGTAAGGCTTTATTAATCAAAATGCTCGCCAAAAACAAGACCCATCTTGAGGCATGGAGTCTAAATCTCCAGCAGTACGGTAGAAAAGACAACATGCCCATTGTCCCAGAGTATTGCAAGCTTTTTATACATCAAATGGTGGGAGGGTTGAGGGGGGGAGGGGAGAAAAAGAGTTAACCTAAAATAAATTTACATGACCTATAGGCAAAGGGGTGAGAGAAGGAGGAGGCCAGCTCTGGGATAGGAGCAGAATTTGAATGAAGAAAGGCGTGCTCCTGGAGACTGGCTGTGGGCAGTGGTCCAGAAAGCCCACGTGGAAATAAGCGGAGGCTCCTGGAGTTAGATGTGTCTATCCCTCTATCCCTCTCCTGTTCTCTCTGTATAAAATCCACACAAACATATTATTTAACAAATTACAAACATCCCCGAGGCAGTACTGGCTGACAGACTCATTGGGTGAAGTTCTAGTTCCAGCCTGAGCAGAGGCCTGAGCCGTGTGTAGCTGTGTCAGAGCTGCCGAGTAAGAGAAGCTGCTGGGCTCAGTTGTGGCTGCAGCATGTCCAGTGGGAACCAGGGTCCAGTGGGAACCAGGGTCTTAGGAATCTGCAGAACGAGTCATCTGGAAACTAATACACACTTCCAAAGCCATCCACAGGAATGTGAGCTCTCCTTTGGTAGTTGGCTCCAAGCCATGCCTGAGAGGTACCACAGCATTCTAGGGCAGCTGCCCAACGGGGAGGTCCGTTTGGCTAGCAACTGGGAGCCCTGCTTGGCATAGTAGTAGAAACATCTGGCAGCTTAACAAATGGGTCATTCCTAGGGGATAAAGCATCTTGACTGTGGACAGGGCCAGCCCAGATGGCTGCTTGGCTGGGAGGTGCTGTGATAAAATTCTCCTACTGAAGAAACCAGGTTTTTGCCAGCCCCAGCGCCTCTGAGGCTCAGGCCAAGAGCAGCCCATATTGTAGGCTGGTGTCCCCCATGCAAGTTGCTTAGGCCAAGAGAAAAACCAGGAATGGGTAAGGACCTGTCCCTCCTCCCATCATCCTGGGAACCTAGAAAGATAGTGGTGGGGTGCACCTCTCCCCCACCTCATCCCTGTCCTAAGGTAAGTGGAGACACTCTGGACATTCTCCAGAGCCAGGGAACCAGGGAGGCACCCTCAGTGCCTTCCTGGACATTGAGCCAAAGCTTTACTCCAGTCCACTCGGATGGCATTCCCAGTGCCCAGGTGGGGATAAGACAACATATGCACTGGAGAAAAAACTCAAATGCCCCATTGTCTCCACAGCGTGAGTCACAGAGCAGAAGATAGAGCCCTAAGGAAAAGCAGCAGCGCCGCCCACTCAGAAGACACGCTCGAACTCCATCTGGTTGGTATGGGTGAGATTGCGGCTTTGGTTAGTGGAAGGCTGGGTGATCTGGCTGCCCTTCTGGCGTGGTGGTGCCAGGTACTGGAACATGGATGTCTGGTGGGTGGAGAGCATGCCCTTGAGGTCTGAGGGCATGGGGTCAGACCAGAAGAAGTCATGGTTGAGGGCATCGTCGCTGTCCATGCGCTGCGCAGGGTCCAGCACCAGCAACTTGTCCATGAGGTCCAGTGCATAGGGGTCGCGCACGTAGGCCTTGAGCCTATCCTTCACCTTCCGCTTCTGGCCCTTCACTAGCTCCAGTTTCTCAAACAGCTCGTACTTGTGCATATTTGGCCACACCTCAGGGGTGATGGAGCCACAGAGCTGGCTGACGAGGGCAAGCTGGCGCTGCTCCGTGTTGCCCTGCATGATAGGGCTGCGGGTCCACATCTCCGCCATGATGCATCCAGCACCCCACAGGTCAATGGGGGGGCCGTAGTTCCGCGCCCCGAGCAATAGCTCCGGGGGCCGGTACCAGAGTGTCACCACACGGTTGGTATAGCTGTTGGGCTGGCTCTTCTTGGCCAGACTGAAGGCCCTGGCCAGCCCAAAGTCTGCCAGTTTCAGGACCCCGTCTCGGGTGATGAGCACGTTAGCTGGCTTCAAGTCCCTGTGCAGGATCTTGTTCCTATGGATGTAGTAGAGGCCATTGAGCAGCATCTGCATGACCTTCTTGATCTCAGACAGTGTGAACTTGACTGACACGTTGCTCAGCAGCCCAGCAAGGTCATGCTCACAGAAGTCGAACACCAGGTACATGCTGCCTTTGCGGCGGTTATACGGGGAAGCTTTGGCTCGACAGATCTCAATCAAGTTGACCACATTCTCATGTTTTAGAAGCTGGAGGATCTTGATTTCCCGCAAGGCCGTGATGGGGAACCCCTCCTTCTCGTTCTCCATCAGGACTTTCTTCAGAGCTACCTTTCGGCCGGTCAGGCGATGCTTTGCCTTAAACACCTCCCCAAAAGTGCCTTGGCCGATCTTAGTGAGCATCTCATATTTGGTCACCTCATCACAAAAGGGGTACGCCACTGCGTCGTATTGCTTTGCCATGGCTGCCTCCAACAAGCCACCGCCGCCGCCGCTCCCGCTCCTGTTCCCCAGGACAAAAGTGTTGACTTTTAAACTGTGTTTTTCAGCCTGACAGGTGTGGCTCAGGAGCAGAAGCTTTGGGGGGGAGGGGAGAGGGTCTCAGCCTGAAGCACTGTGAGTCTCTCAGCTGGGGTGTTAGAGTCTCTGAGGTTTCTCCTGGATCACAGGCTTGAGTGCCTGGATGGCTCCTCACCCCGCTGTAGTGGAAAGTTTCCTCAAGGAAGTTAAAAGCTAAACCGGAAGACAAGAACACAGAATATTCATAAATAATTACACACACACACACACACACCTAACAGCTAATAGAAATTATTCTAAAACCTGATTCTTAGGAAAGACCATTCGAAATGAAAAGACCTAAGTGTGAAAAGTACAAACAAATAAGCACAGTATAATAAAATAGGGGACACATCTAAAAATGCACAA
>NW_006293398.1:20351-25279 GCF_000327345.1 Myotis davidii | reverse complement strand
TGATAATAATTTTGAAAAGTAAAATAAATCATTCTCTCAAAAGTACAGCTAGTGTGCCTCCATGGTTAAGAATCAACCTATGAACCAGTAGATCATGGTCGACTCCTGGTCAGGGCACATGCCTGGGTTGTGGGCTTGATCCCCAATGGGGGATATGTAGGAGGCAGCCGATCAAAGATTCTCTCTCAACATTGATGTTTCTCTCTCTCTCTCCCTCTCTCTCCCTCTCCAAAGAAAAATAAAAAGTTTGTATTTTTAAACTGTGTTTTTCAGCCTGGCAGGTGTGGCTCAGGGTTGAGCATCGATCCATGATCCAAGAGGTCTCCAGATGAACTCCCCATCAGGATTCATGCCCAGATTATGAATTCGATTCCGCGTAAGGGGCACAGAGGGGGCTACTGATCGATTTCACTCTCATCGATGTTTCCATCTCTCTCTATTCCTCCCGCTCTCTCTCTAAATAAATCAATTGATTTTTAAAAGAATAAAAACTTGCTTTAGCTCAAGGGAATGATATTCAGATGCATATTTCTCAATGGTAAATAATATAAAACTATAGTCAGTTCTTTAAACTCGTAATAGGAAAATAGCTCTTTTGGTCACAAGCACAAACAGGAGAAATCAAGTGACCTACCTTCCACCAGCAAAATCCCAATTCCCGGTGACGGTACTGCAGGATACAGAAAGACAGTATCTGCTTGAGAGCTGGCCTTCAAATGCAGCCTACATCCTTTTGGGCCCGGCTTTATACCGGGGCCATAGTAATCTCCTCATTGCCCATCCAATGGGATCTGAGGAGGAGGCCTCGTTAATCCTTTCACTTTGAGTAGGCCACCTTTTAAATCAAAGTAAAAACTAAACTCCAATCATTAAGTAGATTAGGATATTAAAAATAAAGGAGTGTGCTAAAAATAAAGGAGTAAGTCAAACCACACCAATATTAGAAAAGATAACCCACCCTAGACTAGCAGTAATTAATATCATTTTCTCAGAACCTGATAATCAATAAGAGAAGAAAATTAAATGCTATGAAAGTTTGAATAACTGCAACAACTTTGATCACGTAATCTACAACCACATAACAAATGGAAAATGCTCTTAAATACGTATGAAACATTTACAAAATCTTATCAATATAAGACCACAAAATAAAAACCAATAAAAATTCCACACAATTAACATAGTGAGAACCCTCTAGATCACAATCTAATAAAATTGAAAGGCAGCGATAAAAGGTCTCCCTCCGGCCCCCTCCAGACTGCCTGACTAAGTCACCATTTTCCTGACTTCTAATCTCACTATTTTTTTTGCTCAGTGACAAATAAAATAATATTATTTTCAGATTAATTCAGGTACTCTATTACATTATAGGTGCCCCCTATCAAAAGGAGGGTATCTGTCCTCCTTTTAACATTAAACATACACTTTTTTAAAAAAGAAAGAAACATCTGCTCAAGTTCAGTTGATGTTTGGGATTTTCTGGGTTTGGGCAATTTTCGGTTGCCTTTATTTACTTTTTCTCTTTATTAGGGAATTCCGGTTAAGGTAATAATCCTTGGGTCTGAAAGGAACATGAACTAGATTTTTGGCTTTTGGACAAGGCCGGACAGAAGACATTTCCTCAGATTTTCTAATTGTCAGGTGGAAAAACAAAGATGAAAGTATAGGAGAAAGAGAGAGAGAGATGTCAATTGAATTTCTGATCTGGTGTCTTCTGGTTTAAAAAAAAGTTTTTAAAGAGGAGGAAAAAAAAGCCAACAATAAAAAGTGAGCCAACCATATTTATTTGAAAATTATTTTCCACATAATATCTACAATAATATCTAAATATCTAAAAATACATTGATTTTTATGTTCAGCTCAAGCAATTAGTAAAAACAGACAGAATTATGCAAAAGAAAAGATATGATTGATGATAAAAAGGGAAACAAGCTTAGCCAGCGTGCTTCTATGGTTGAGTGTAGACTTATGCACCAAGAAGTCACAGGTTCTAATCCTGGTCAGGCCACATGCCCAGGCTGTGCGCTCCATCTTCAGGGTGTGCAGGAGGCAACTGATCCATCAATATTTCTATATTTCTCTCTCGCTTTAAAATCAATAAAAACATACTTTTTAAAACTCTTAAAAATAATAAAGAAAAACACACATACAAAAATAGAGATGATTAATAAAAACATAAACCTGATACTTTTAAAGAAGACTAAAATCCCGATCTGGAGATACTGATGAAGAAGTTTCCAGGACCAGAGCAGGAAATACACAGCATGAGCCTGGAGCATCTTGTAGTGCCTGAAATTAAGGACATTCTGAAAACAAACACATCAATGGGCACACATCAAAGGGGCACAGGAACCCAAGGAAAGGGCTCCCAATGGCCAGAGCTCAAACAATCTCAGTGACAATAGAAAGTAGTACTGAATTACAACCACAAATATAAATATCTGAGTCATGCTGATAGAAATGGTTGAGTAAATGAAAAATTGGAGGCAAATAAGTCCCTCCTGCAGAAGATTCCCAATGACTTCTGTAGTACTGCACGTAAAGGAGGGAAGAGTAACACCCTGTCCCCTGAGTGGGGCCTCTTGCCACAAGGAGAGTAATTTTATAGCGGAGAATGCAGACAAATACTATTTCAGTGAGAGTCCTAAATTATGTTGATAGCTTATGCTTTTGATATAATAAAAAATGACACTTCATCTTTATAATCTTCCCCTAAAAAACACATAAACCCTGGCTAATCATAAGAAAAACATTAAACACCCTGGCCGGTGTGGGTCAGTTGGTTGGGTGTAGTCCCATACACTTATGGTTTGCTAGTTCGATTCCTGGTTCATGCACAAGCCTGGGTTTTGGGCTAGATCTCCAATGGGAAGTGCACAGAAGGCAGCCAATCAATGTTCTACTCGCAGGTTGATCTCTCTCTCTCTCTAAAAACAATTTAAATTTTTTTTTAAAAAAAAACACATCAAATTCCAACAGATTGGCATCCTACAATAAACCTTAGCAATATCTTCCCAATTGTCAAGTTTCCATATAAACATTTTGTCAAAAACTATTCTGAGAATCTATGACAGTATAGAGAAACCTAAAGAGACAATAAAAGTAAATGTAATGTGGAATTTGGATGTGATATTTTTTAAAAAATATATATTTTATTGATTCTTTACAGATAGGAAGGGATAGGGATAGAGAGTTAGAAACATCAATGAGAGATCAGCTGCCTCCTGCACACCCCGTACTGGGGACGTGCCCCCAACCAAGGTACATGCCCTTGACTGGAATCAAACCTGGAATCCTTCAGTCCGCAGGCCGACACTCTGTCTACTCAGCCAAACCGGTTAGGGCCTAATGTGATCTTGGAACATAAAAAGGACATTGACTAAAAACTGAGGAATCTGAATAACAGATTTATTAAATAACGTATAGGCCTTGATTCATTAACTGTAACAAATGTACCACAGTATTGCAAGGTATTAATAATAGGGGAAACCGTGAATGAGGTAGCATGGGGGTAGTTATATGGGGGGAACTGATCAAATTTTTAATCTAAAACTGTTCTAAAAAATAAAGTATCACTAAGTGTAATAATAGATAAGAGTAGGTGTCAACGAAGAATAGAAGAATGAAAAAAATTAGAAACATAATCTACTTTTAAAAACAGTCTACAAAACAGCGCAATATATAACAAACAATTCTATAAACCAGTACATGATAATTTTTTTAAAGCAGGAAGGTTTAACATTTGTTTAATTATAAAATATGTTCTTACAGAAATTCACAAAGCATATTTGTACAGCTTAACTTACACATATTAAGAACTATTCACATCTATGAATAACCATAGAGTGAACAAAGTAGAACCACGTCCCAGGTCAAGAAACACTCTATTGCCAGTCACCCGGTACCTGACTCAGGCTCCTCCTTTGGGAGCACTGCCTCATCTGCCTCTCCTACTAACCCTGTCCGAACGACAAGCATATTAATTTCAGTAAACAATACGAAATTAAAACTGTACCTGTTTTTTTTAAAACTTTATAGGACCTTTAAATATAAACCTTTAAGAAGAGAATGTTTTCATGTACCCTATTGTGTGTATTTTTCCTTCGTTTGTGTCACGCACATAGCTGGATTTTGTTTTGTCCGTGGGCTGCATTCAATTGTAGGCCTTGCTACTCACACTGAGCCTTTGCGTTGTTCACTCTTCTGACCTCTTCCTCCGCTGCTGTGAACATCCTCCCACACATCTATTGGAGGACCCCACACAAGTGCCTAAAAATGAATCTCTTGGTCATAGGTTATGTGAATTCAAATTTTACCTTGCTACTGTTTCTCAACAGTTTTCACCAATTACACACTCACTAGCTTCACAGGAGGGTACTCACTGCTCTTCACTTTTTTATTCGGTGCTTCATGTGCCCGAGGGTTACTGAAATTCTGTAAGGGAGGGCTGGGGCCAGGGGAAAGGTGGTTTGTTTCTTTGAAATGTTTTCTTCTGCACCCAAACTATCATTTTCAATTTCCAAAATTTATTCTGAGTTTGTCCACTCCGTGCATCTTCAATAGTAAAGACTAAGTCAAAATAACCATCAATTCTCCCTGTATCACTTAGATATTCTAAGTACTTCTCCCTCCTTGTTCAAAGAGCTATGCTGATTGAATATGATGTCACATCATCTGAAGTGCTGTTTTAAATTGCCAATGCCTTATTTCAAGTTGAAAAATATTCAAATACAGCCCTAGCTGGTTTGGCTCAGTGGACAGAGCATCGGCCTGTGGACCAAAGTGTCCCAGGTTCGATTCCGGGAAAGGGCATGTATCTCAGTTGCAGGCTCCTCCCCAGCCTGGGCTCTGGTCCAGGCACATGCAAGAGGCAACCAATAGATGTGTTTCTCTCACATCGATATTTCTGTCTTTCCCTCTCTCTTCCC
>NW_006293398.1:16484-19566 GCF_000327345.1 Myotis davidii | reverse complement strand
TATTAGAAAAAAAGTCAGATATCAGTTACCTTTAATATATTTGTGAACAAATATGGGTGATAGCATTTTCAACATGTCAATGACTCAGAAAGATCATAACTGACTTTTGAGTATCTGCTGACCTAATTGGTCAAAGGAGCCTGGTTTACCAGGAGAGGGTGTTGGGTGGGGGAAGGGAAGGAAGAAAAGAAAAGGGAGGGAGACTGGAGGGGAACCAAAGCCCAGGATTTGTTGCCCGCAAATAATTGTGGAGGCTAGAGGCTGATAAAAAAATTTCACTTCCACGGCTGAAAGTCTTTTTTGTAAGTACAGTTTTATTAACCAAAATGCTCACCGAAAGCAAGTCCCATCTTGAGGCGTGGAGTCCAAGCCTCCAGCAGCATGGTAGAAAAGACTACATGCCCATTGTCCCAGAGTATTGCAAGCTTTCTATACAGCAAATCGGGGGGAGATGGGGGGGACAAAAAGAGTTAATCTAAGATAAATTTACATGGCCTATAGGCAAAGGGGTGCGAGAAGGAGGAGGCCAGCTCTGGGATAGGAGCAGAATTTGAATGAAGAAAGTCGTACTCCTGGAGACTGGCTGTGGGGAGTGGTCCAGAAAGCCCATGTGTAAACAAGCGGGGGCGCCTGGAGTTAGATGCATCTTTCTGCTTTCTGATATAACATGTTATTGTTTTCTACTGTTTTATGTTTTAAAGGAAAATCAACAATAAAAAAAGCGCCTGCCTTCTACGATTGCAAAATCTTGATTTCTAATTATTATATAAAACAACAATTAAAAAGTGCTTGCCTTCTACTATTGTAAAATCTTGATTCCTAATTATTATATACCAGAGGCCCAGTGCTCGAAATTTGTGCAAAAGTAGGCCTTCCTTCCCTGGCTGCCGGCACCGCTTCCCTTTGACCCCGGAACCTGGGCTTCCAGGAAGGTCATCCAGAAGGACGGCAGAAGGATGTTGGAAGGACATCCAGTCCCATTATCGTATTATGCTTTTATTATTATAGATTAGGACCCACAGAAAGGCAAGTATTTTTAGCGAAAAGTACTGGCGCGAGGTTTGAAGCAAAACGAGGGGGAATGGAACTGCTTAAAGGTGACCTATATAAACAAAAAACCACCTAAGTAGCAAGCTGGATGGACACTGTATTTTAAAAATATTTCTTAAATAACATATTTATTAGGGTCACTGGTTAATAAATTACCTATGTTTCAAGTGCCCAATTTTGTATAATACATCATCTGTATATAGCATTGTGTGCTCACCACCCCAAGTCAAGTAGCCTGTGTTTGAAGCAGCATTTCTCTGCTGCTTTGTGATCTTTCTTCCAAATGTTTTAGTCTCCCATTGATCGAAAATTCTGCAAAGCGTCCTGCATCAAGACTATCTGCCTTTATCCATTCTTGTAGGATGTGCAGTATACACACAAGGCTATCAGAATCCCTTCTCCTCGTCCTCAGCCCCGTGGGGCGGAACAGCAGTTCATCCCTGGGACAGGCGTTTCCGGGCCTTGGGAGCAGGCCCCGGAGGGAGAGCTTGGAGCGGGGAGCTGGGGAAGCGCTCCCACAGGTTGAAGTTCAGGTTGAAGCAGGGCCCAGGCGGGCATCTCTCTGGACTAGGCGTGGGGGCCTCGAGGCCATCGCTGTCTGATGGGGCCCTGCGGGCGGGTGCCTAACCCCGTTCCAGCGACCCAGCTGGCTGCAGGGACCATCCAGGGATTCAGGCACCCCGGGGCCTCGTCCTCGTCCTGGTGGTGGGCCTCTTCTGGGACTGCGATCTGTGGGGCAAATGCGCAGAAGAATCCCTGCTGGATGGCGACGCCCCACCCCCACCCCCCGGTGCGCCCAGGAGAGCGCCCGGTTTGAGGCTGACAACGGGCGGGTGCGCCCCAGCTCCTGAGCCCAAGAGCGCCTCGGGGACCAGCACCCGGGTGTGCACTCCCAGAGCCAGTTGCTGCAGGACCCAGGTGGGCTCGGGCTCCAGCACCAGGTGGACTCCGCAGTCCAGAGGCAGCTGCAGGGCACAGCCTACAGCCACGACCAGCACGGAGGTGAGCGCATCAGCGGCATGGGGTCCCGCCGGCCTTGCAGGTTGGGCGCCATCCAGTCTTCATTTCATTTTTTTATTTCTCCTTTAGGGCCTTGGATATCTTTTTTTTTTTAATTGGTTTCAAAGAGGAAGGGAGAGAAAGAAAGAGAGAGAGAGACAGGGAGAGTATATATATATTTTATTGATTTCAGAGAGGGAGGGCGAGAGAGAGAGAGAGAGAGAGAGAGAGAGAGAGAGAGAGAAACTTCAATAAGCCAGAATCATTCATTGGCTGCCTCCTGCACACCCCACCCTGGGGATCAAGCCCCCAATTGGGCATGTGCCATGACTGGAATCGAACCCAGGACCCTTCCACTGTGCCAAACTCCCTAGGGCTATTTTTTGTTTTGAAAATGGGACCTGGACAAAGTCAGATGACTAACCAGGCCCCTCCTCCCGAGATCCCATTGGATGAGCAATGAGAAGATTACTATGGCCCCGGTATAAAGCCAGGCCCAAGAGGATGTGGGCTGCATTTGAAAGCCCGCTCTCAAGCAGATACTGTCTCTCTCGATCCTGCAGGACCTTCACTTGGAATTGGGATTTTGATTTCTGCTATTTGTGCTTGTGAGCAAAAGAGCTATTTTCCTATTACAAGTTTAAAGAACTGACTATAGTTTTATATTATTTATGATTCAGATGTAATATTGGGTTAGGGTTACTGAATCTGAGTGACTGCCTCACAGATACACCAAAGCTTAAAAAAACAAAACAAACGAAAAAAACAACAAGAGAGAAGACATTACTCCCTCATTCTCAGGTATCTAAAACATCCCTGAGAACCCGGGAATCCTCTGCTTACATTGCAGCCATGGTGTCCAATGAGCCAAGTGGGAGAATCATGACCTTCCACCCAACCATGGAAGAATTTAAAGATTTCAACAAATATATTGGTTACATGGAATCCCAAGGTGCCCACCGAGCTGGCTTGGCGAAGGTCATTCCACCCAAGGAATGGAAAGCCAGACAGTCCTACGATGATGTCAATGACC
>NW_006293398.1:12346-16216 GCF_000327345.1 Myotis davidii | reverse complement strand
GTGCCCCCAGGGCACGGCCAGCGCCTGGAGCGCCTGGCCAGGGAGCTTTTCCCGGGCAGCTCTCGGGGCTGCGAGGCCTTCCTGCGGCACAAGGTGGCCCTCATCTCGCCCACTGTCCTCAAGGAGAACGGGGTCCCGTTCAGCCGCATCACTCAGGAGGCTGGAGAGTTCATGGTGACCTTTCCCTATGGCTACCACGCTGGCTTCAACCATGGCTTCAACTGTGCGGAGGCCATCAACTTTGCCACCCCGCGATGGGTCGACTATGGCAAAGTGGCCTCTCAGTGCAGCTGCGGGGAGGCCCGGGTGAGCTTTTCCATGGACGTGTTCGTGCGCCTCCTGCAGCCCGAGCGCTATGAGCTGTGGAAACGCGGGCAGGACCAGGCTGTTGTGGACCACTTGGAGCCCACGGCGCCGGGCAGCCAGGAGCTGAATATCTGGAGGGAGGGCCGGGCGGCCTGGAAATCTGCGCTGGGCCTGAGGCACCCGCAGCCCCGTTGGGCCACGCACACCCCTGGATCAGTGGGCACGGGCTGTGGCTATGGTCACCGCCACACCCTTGTGCGCCAGCCATGCCTGTGCCCCTCGCTAGGCCAGGGTTCTGCCTCTGCTGCCCAGCCTGTGGCTGCCGCGGCCCTCTGCTCCTCAAAGCCCGACCCATCCTCACAGCCAACCTCGGGCCCATCTGCCCAGGATCTCCAGCCAACTGGCACACGTGGTCGTGAGAGTGGTCGTCGTCCTCCGGAACAGGGGACTCAAGAGTGGATGGTTCCAGCCCCGGCTAAGAGGCGCCGCCTAGTGGGCGCAGTGCGCACAGCTCCGGATCCCAAAGCCCAGCCTGGGCCTGAGGACAAACCCTCCATGGACAGCCCGGCCCCGCTGAGCCCTGGTGGCCAGCATCCTGTGTGGGCTTCTGGGTGCTGTTGTGCCCCTGACCTTCAACCCTTGGGGCCCCCATTGGATCCTGATGCACCGATGCACCCTGGCCCGTGCCTGCTATCTCTGGACAATATTCCAGTCAATTTCCCTGACAAAGTCCCACTAACTCCTCGCTGTGTCACTGGGACTCTGAGGTCCTTCCCCACAGACCCTGCTGGAAACCACGGGGCCCCTGCGAGCCTCTCTGAGCTTGTAAGGATGGACCACTCTTATGCCTCCGTGGTCCAGGCCCCCGCCACAGTTGCCAAAATTCCCTGGACCCCTGACTGTGAATCCCTGGAGCTAAAGCTAGAGGCAGCTGCCTCTCTGGAGTCCTGGGACACATTCCCTGCCAATGGGCGGTCTTCCATCTTTGAGCCTATCACTGATGAAGATTTAGCCAAGTATGGCTGTATCTGACCTTCAACCCTGGGAACATAGCACCTCCCAGCCCAGTAGCAATCTGGGCTGGCCCTGTCCACAGTCAGGATGCTTTATCTCCTAGAAAAGATGCATTTCTTAACCTGCCAGATGTTTCTACTACTATGACAAGCAGGACTCCCAGTTGCTAGCCAAATGGACCTCCCCGTTGGGCAGCTGCCCTAGAATGCTGTGGTACCTCTCAGGCATTCTCAGTCCACTCCTAGTGCCATGGACACGGCTGGTTTCGATATCACCTTCAGGATCCCTCCCCTGCCATGGTGTGCCTTGATAAGGAGAACATTCTCAGGTGTTCTAAACTAAATTACAGCAGGAGATAGATAGATAGATACATAGATAGATAGATAGAACTGTTAGATAGATAGATAGAACTGTTAGTCTCTTAATGGCTTGGAGCCCACTACCAAAGGAGAGCTCACATTCCTGTGGATGGCTTTGGAAGTGTGTATTAGTTTCCAGATGACTCGTTCTGCAGATTCCTAAGACCCTGGTTCCCACTGGACCCTGGTTCCCACTGGACATGCTGCAGCCACAACTGAGCCCAGCAGCTTCTCTTACTCGGCAGCTCTGACACAGCTACACACGGCTCAGGCCTCTGCTCAGGCTGGAACTAGAACTTCACCCAATGAGTCTGTCAGCCAGTACTGCCTCGGGGATGTTTGTAATTTGTTAAATAATATGTTTGTATGGATTTTATACAGAGAGAACAGGAGAGGGATAGAGAGTTAGACACATCTAACCCCAGGAGCCTCCGCTTGTTTACACGTGGGCTTTCTGGACCACTGCCCACAGCCAGTCTCCAGGAGCACGCCTTTCTTCAAATAATAAATAGAGGAACTAGCCTGGCAGGTGTAGTTGAATGGTTGAGACTCTAGCCATGAACCAGATGGACTTGGTTTGAATCTTGGTTAGGGCATATGCCAGAGTTTCAGGCTAGCCAGTGGTCAGCTATCTCATTAGTCAACAGAGCCAAATATCAACAGTACAACAATTGAAATTTCTTGTGAGAGCCAAATTGTTTTGAAGTTAAACTATATACATAGGTACATTGTTATTAACTTAATTAGGTACTCCTAAGCCTTAGGAGAGCCACACTCAAGGGTCCTAGGTACCGAATGTGGCTTGGGAGCCGCATTTTGCTGACCATGACGGGGGCTTGTAGGAGGCAGCCAATCAATCATTATCTGTCTACATTGATGTTACTCTCTCTCTCCTTTTGCCCTTCCTCTCTCTGAAATCAATAAAAAAACATATCAAAATAAATAAATATAGTAACTAAGTTATTATAACTAAGTTTTGCTAGGTACCATAGTAACTTCTCAATTCCCCTGCCCCAAACCCAATCTTCAAAGGTAAGGCAAATCCCCTAGAATCTGAAGATTATATGTAAGTGGAAAAGATAAATGCAAGCACAGAGAAATAAAAAACTCATAAAAGCTCAAATAAGGAAGAGGGATCTGCTGTGTACAACTAAAGAAGAATATGAGAAGCAGATGACTGAACCTGAGAATCCTTCCCCCTCGTCATTCCCCAGAAAAAGGCCCCAGGCGAACATTGACTAAAGAGGATGAAAAATGCTTGAATCCCTGATATGGTTAACAATGAGCCCCGCAATAAGCAGTGAATAGCTACTCCTCTGCCATGTGCAAGCTCAAAAACATTGGACTGACCCTTCATGTGTGGCTCAGCCATTTAGCATGAGCTTTAGGAATAAGAGGTCATAGGTTCAGTCCCTGTCAGCACACATGTCTGGGTTGTGGGCTCCATCCCCAAGTGGCACAAAATCAATGATTCCCTCTCATCATCGATGTTTCCATCTCCCTCTCCCTTCTTCTCTGAAATCAATAAAAATTTATTAAAAAGCAACAGAATTTCTGCTGTTACCACATATATTCAACACTATGATGGATTGCTATTCAATGCAATTAGACACGTGAAAGAAATAAATCTAACAGGAAAGAGGAAAGAAAGCTATAATAATGTATATTATTAGCTCAGCAGGATCACATAATTAGAAATTTTCCTGAAATCTATAATTAATGAAGTTAGGAAGAAATGACATCAGTGGATTTCCTCTAAACAACGAAAAATAGTAAAAGAAATTTACAAGGCATCTTGTATGATCAAAAACTACAAATCCTGAAAATAAATCTAATAAAAGTAATATAATTCTGTGTGTATAAACTATTAAATGCTATTGAAAGAAACGAAAGAAAGAACCATAAGTCCTGTAAGTGGGAATGTCCCATATTCACAGATTGAAAGACATAATATGCTAACTATGTCCAATGTCACCAAACAGACCAATGCCTTAAATACGATTCAATAACTTTAAAAAAGTGTGTGCATATACATGTGTATGTAATTGGGAAGTTGGTTTTTAAATGAGTGTGTGACTAGGACTCTTTGAAGTTGTTTTAGTCAATAAGTGAGAGACAGACCTCACTAAAAACGAATTAGTATTGTAGGTATTATCACCTCAATTACTTTCATATCTACATAGCACACTTA
>NW_006293398.1:10539-12267 GCF_000327345.1 Myotis davidii | reverse complement strand
ATCTATCTCAGCTTTTCTTTCCTTCAAGCAGTGACCTTGAGTTTATGTAAGATATGGTAACGCAGGCAGCTGCAGTGGATTTAGAATCTCAATAAGTCACAATTTCATTCTTTACTCGTCAGCTACCTAAAAATTTGATAGGTTTAAAAGGCCTTTGGGAGGTGATTAGCTTATGAGGCTGGAGCCCTCATGAATAGGATTAGTGCCCTTATGAAGGAGACTTCAGAAAGCTCCCTCACTTCCCCTAATTGTTAAAACTGGAAGAGAAAACAGCTGTGTATAAAACAGGAAATAGGACTTTCCCAGAAACTGATTCAGCCACAATATTGACCTTGGACTTTTCAGGTGCCAGAAGTATGAGAAATACATTGATGTTGTTTATAAGCCACCCAGTCTACAGTCTTTTTGTTATAGAAGTAAAAACAGGCTAAGACAATGTCCTTGGTAGCCATTCATACATCTTTAGTGAAGTGCCTACTCAAGTCCTCTAAATTGTACAACGATCATTGGATTTTTGGTCTTATTTTGAATTGTAAGAGTTCTTTGGATACAAATAATTTAAGAGAGATATGTATTGAAAATATTTTTCTTTCTATTTATGGGTTATCTTTTTGCTTTCTTAAAACATTTAGAGAGTGAACTAAAGCCCTAAGAAGTGTAGGGATGATGGGGTGGGGGGGTGGCGGGGGGATACAGAAAGCCCAGAATAAGGTACAAACCCCAAAACTCTAAGATACCTCAGGTCTGTTCTTTCCATTTTCTCTGCCTGTGTCTTCATTCTTTAATTCTCCTCCATATCTTTATTTCCCTTTCCTTTACATATTTTACTCCCATAGCATGCTTCTGTGTAGCAGTTTGGATGCATAATTTAAATATAATTTCACTAACCAACTTTAATTGTATGATGTGATAAGCTTTGAATAGCATAGAGTTGTGTTGAACGCAAATTCCAAACTGTAGCTTATATGTTAGGCGACACAACAAAAGACATGAGTATCATTGAAAATGAGCATATTTTTGAAATTATGCAAAAGCTTTATATTTGATCAGGAAAATAAATGTTTTTTAAAGAGTTACATAAAATTAAAAGGTCTTTTGAGCTGACTTCCCACATCTTAGAAATTGCTGTTAACTGATAGCAATTTTGTGTCTCTATGTATCAAACTGGGGAAATAATGCTCTTAGAGGTCCCTGGAATCCATAAGGTAGGAAACCATAAATGAAATAATATTTGGGAACACAGTGAAAGTATACGGTTCCATGATACTGACCCAAAAATATAGCTTTCCTGTCCAGAGATTTCTTAATATTATGGAAAATGGTGAAGGACTTGTCAAAAGAATGTTCTCTTTCATATCACAAATGTAACATACTCAGACCTCTAGATCCCAGGATTGCCTACCCTGTCCAAAACCTAATCCCCTCTCCCAAAAAGGTAATCATATGCTGGTGATTAATATGGCCTGTTTCTAATGATCATTTCTTCAAATTCATATGAATAAAATCACATAGTATACATTTTGGTGGGTACTTTCATTTGTTTAAAAGTATGTTGGTGAGCCCAGCCAGAGTGACTTAGTGGTTGAGTGTCGACCTATAAACCAGCAGGACACAGTTCAATTCCCAGGCATGGCACATACCCAGGTTGCAGGTTTGATCCTCAGTCAGAGGAATTACTAGTAGGAGGCAGCCAATCAATACTTCCCTCTCATCATTGATACTTCTATC
>NW_006293398.1:0-322 GCF_000327345.1 Myotis davidii | reverse complement strand
TACCTATGAACCAGTAGGTCACGGTTTGATTCCCGGTCAGGGCATATGCCTGGGTTGTGGGCTCAATCCCCTGTTGGGAGTGTGCAGGAGACAGCTGGTCAATGATTCTTTCTCATCATTGATGTTTCTGTCTCTCTCCCTCTGCTTTTCTCTCTGAAATCAATAAAATATATTAAAATATAAAAATATATACATACATATAGCTTTGAAACAGCAAGAAGACTTGAAGAGAAAAAATTTGGATGATGGTACTTTTGTCCTCTGCTTGCATAGGTCTCCCAGCAACTCTGGTACTACCGCTCAGCCCAGTGCCAAATGATTT
>NW_006293397.1:0-1394 GCF_000327345.1 Myotis davidii | reverse complement strand
CTTGCTCCAGTAATGGAGAAAGCCAACGTTCCCAGCCTGCCCGTGCCAGCCTCTGAGCTGCACTCTAAGCAACTATGTTGCAATTATAGAAGCTAAACAAGCTCCAGAGACCTGCTTTAATCTGCTTCAGCCTCAGAGCTTAGAGCTGCTGTGATGGCAACAGAGTTTCAATTATAGAAGCCAAACAGACCCAGAACCTGCTTTCAGCCCTCAGAGCTGGAGCCGGCTCTCAGCTCCAGTGACAGCTATAGAAGGTAAATAAATCCCAGAATAAAAAAAAAGGAGAGGCTGGGAGCTTAAGTTGCCCTCCAGCCTGAAAATGGCTCTCAGGCCCTCACCCAGACTGGCCAGGCACCCCAGTGGGGACCCCCACCCTGAAGGGGGTGTGGTCAGCTGCAAACAGCCATCATCCCATCATCCAGGCTGTCCAGGCACCCAAGCAGGACCCCCACCCTGATCTGGGACACCCTTCAGGGCAAACCAGCCAGCCCTCACCAGGCCTCTATCCATTACTACAGGCAAGGCAGGACAGCATGAGCTGCCATCCTGGCCCTATGTGAAGCCCTGGGCAGTGGGGTATAAGCCCCGCCCCAAGCCAGGATCCCTGTGTGCCACCTGAGCCCCCAGCTGGGACCCCCATGCCACCTAAGCCCCACACTGCTAAGCCCTGCCCCCAGCCGGGACCCTATGACTATTGGAGAGCAGGAAGTGCCGCTGGACCCTGGGTTGCTGTGGTGATCCGGCCATTGGTAAGTAGAAAAGTTTGGCCTCTAGGCAGCTCCCAGCTACTCCTGATCTGGGAGCAGGAAAGCAAGCCCAGCCTGAGGGCAGCCCCCAGCTGTGCCTTCTCCCCGGTCGCCATGAGGATCTAGGAGCAGGAAAGCAAGCCTGGCCTGCGGGCAACCACCAGCTGCACCTTCTCCCAGTCACCATGGTGATCTGGGAGCAGGAAAACAAGCCTGGCCTGCGGGCAGCCCAAGCTGGGCCTGAAATGGGAGCAGGAAAGCCCAGCCTGCATGCAGCTCCAAGCTGGGCCTGCTCCCCAGTTGCCATGGAGACCTGGGAGCAGGAAAGCCCCGCTTGCAAGCAGCACCCCCATCCTGGCCATAGCTCAAGGGAGAGTACAACGTGCAGTGGAGGCCAGGAGCCTGAGAGATCAACACAGTGGGGCCCCTGCTCCATGCCTCCATGGTGTGGCTGGGGGCAGGCCCCCAGAAGACACACACAAACACACACACACACACACACATACACACACACATGGGATACCTGCTCCGAGCCTCTGCTGCCAGACTGTGGCCATCATTAGGACATCCACTGAGGGCACCTGGACTGTGAGAGGGGCAGGCTCGGCTGAGGGAACCCCACCCCCAGTGCACGATTTTTGTGCACTG
>NW_006293396.1:0-1287 GCF_000327345.1 Myotis davidii | reverse complement strand
AAGGGACTGGTAGAAAAAGAAGAAATAAAAAGCCCAGAATTTAAACAGCCTCCCAAAAATAGAAATGGCTACAAACAAGTACCTTTCAATAATAAATGTAAATGTAAATGGACTAAGTGGTCCAATGAAAAGACATCGAGTGGCTGAAAGGGTAAAAAACATGACCCATATATTTGCTGTCTACAAGAGACCCACCTCATTAGAAGGGACTCACACAGACTGAAAGTGAAAGGATGGAAAAATATCTTTCAGGCAAATGGAAAGGAAAAGAAAGCTGGGGTAGCAATACTTATATCGGACAAAATAGAACTGGAAGTGAAGGCCATAACAAGAGATAAGGGAGCCACTTCATAATACTAAAGGGATCAATACAACAAGAAGATATAGCCCTGATACACATATATGCACCCAATGCAGGAGCACCCAAATACATAAGAAAACTCTGGGAAGATATCAGGGGGGAGATCAACAAAAATACATAGTAGGGGACTTTAATACACCACTGACATAACTGGATAAATCTGCTAGACAAAAACTCAGCAAAGAAACAGCAATCCTAAATGACTCACTAGATCAGATGGACTTAATTGACATCTTCAGAAAACTTCACCCCAAAGCAACAAAATATATGTTCTTCTCAACTGCTCATGGGACATATTCAAAAATAGACCACATATTGGGTCACAATCAAAGTCTCCCAAAATTCAAGAAGATTGAACTCATACCAAGCATCTTCTCAGACCACGATGGCATAATATTAGAATTAAACTACAATAAAAACCACTCAAACTACTCAAACACTTGGAAGCTGAATAGCATGTTATTAAATATTGATTGGGTTACCAATGAGATCAAAGAAAAAATTAAAAACATCCTGGAAACTAATGACAATGAAAACATAACTATCCAAAACCTTTCGGACACAAAAGCAGTCCTCCTGAGAGGGAAGTTTATAGCTCTTCAGGCTTATCTCAACAAACAAGAAAAAATGGTAGTAAATCATCTAAATCTACAGCTTAAAGAATTAGAAAGAGAGCAACAGGAAAAGCCCAGAGTGAGCAGAAGGAAGGAGATACTAAAGATTAGAGCACAAATAAATGACATAGAGACCAAAAAAACAATACAGAAAATCAATGAAACAAAGAGCTGTTTCTTTGAAAGGATAAACAAGATTGATGAACCTCTATCCAGGCTCACCAAGAAGCAAAGTGAAAGGACCCAAATAAACACAAACAGAAATTATAGAGGAGAAATAACAAATCCCACAGAAATACAAATGATTGTTAA
>NW_006293395.1:0-540 GCF_000327345.1 Myotis davidii | reverse complement strand
GGGGGGACTGCTGGCAGTCTGTCAGCAGCCCCGCCCCCAAACGGCCCTCCCGCTGGGAGATCCAGGTTTCCGGGGACAGTGTGGCTCTCTGTCACCCCAGCTTCCTCATCACAGCTGTGAAAAGTGACAGCAGAGAGGAGGAAGTCCCACCCCCACAGAATCATCCAGAATCAGCCGTTAGTCACACAGCTCTCAGTGACCTGACAGACAGGACTCTTATTCTCCTGCATCTCAGGCCGTGTCAGTGACAAGAAGGACAATGTCCAAAGAGAAACGGTTGATACAAGGTAGCTCTGTAGCCGAAAAGTGCCGACATTATCGACAGAAAATGTCTGCAGAGCAACGTGTATCTGATCTTGAAAGAAGGCGATGTCTGCAACAGAATGTATCTGAAGAGCACCTACTGGAAAAACATCGCTCTGAAGCCAAAATACAGAGGTGTCATCGACAGAAAATTTCTAAAGATCAACGTGCCTTTGAAGGGGAAAGAAGGCAGTGGCAACGACTGAATATGTCTAGAGAACAGTCATCAACAAGTAC
>NW_006293394.1:0-217 GCF_000327345.1 Myotis davidii | reverse complement strand
TGACACGCACTGACCACCAGAGGACAGATGCTCCACGCGGGGGCTGCCCCTGGTAGTCAGTGGGCTCCCACAGGGGGAGTGTTGCTCAGCCTAAAGCCTGGCTCACATCTGGCAAGCACAGTGGTGGTGGTGGAATCCTCTCCCACTTTCCTGGCAGGCGGGTGGTAAGGAGTGAGAAGTATGGACTTGGAGAGGGTGCAGGCTGGGCTGAGGGACC
>NW_006293393.1:1416007-1416367 GCF_000327345.1 Myotis davidii | reverse complement strand
AGGACTGCTTTCATTATGTCCCATAGGTTTTGGTTTTTGTGTTTTCATTGTCATTAGTTTGCAGGATGTTTTATAAGTACCGCGTGCTAACTGATTGCACAAGTGGAGCAGTTTCCAGGATGTTTTTAATTTCTTCTTTGATCTCATTGGTAACCCAATCAATATTTAATAACATGCTATTCAGCTTCCAGGTGTTTGAGTATTTTGGGTTGTTTTTATTGTAGTTTATTTCTAATATTATGCAATTGTGGTCTGAGAAGATGCTTGGTATGATTTCAATCTTCTTGATTTTGGGAAGACTTTGTTGGTGACCCAATATGTGGTCTATTTTTGAATATGTCCCATGAGCCCTGGAGAAGG
>NW_006293393.1:1402669-1415834 GCF_000327345.1 Myotis davidii | reverse complement strand
CACTCTCCATTAGGGATGGAGACAACAACCATGCCCTGAGCAGGAATCGAACCATGACCTCCTGGTTCATAGGCCAATTGCTCAAGTACTGAGCCATGTCAGCTGGGCTCCCATTCAATTTTGAATGATAGCCTTGCTGAATAGCATATTCTTGGACTCGGTCCTTTGCTTTACATCACTTTGTAAATTTCCGTCCATTCTTTTCTGGCCTGATGTGTTTCTGTTGAGAAATCATTTGATAATGTAATGGGAGATCCCTTGAATGTAATTTTCCGTCTCTGTCTTGCAGCCTTTAAGATTCTCTCTTTGTCCTGTACATTTGCCATGGTAATTATGATGTGTCTTGGTGTGGGTCTTTTTGGGTTCATCTTGTTTGGGACTCTCTGTGCTTGTGTGACTTTTTTCTTTCCCACCTTCTGGAAGTTTCTGATATTATTTCTTCGAATAGGTTTTCTAACCCTTGTTCCTCTTTCTGTTGTTCTGGCACCCTTATTATTTGTATGTTGTTTCGTTTCATGTTGTCCCATAGCTCCCTTAGGCTCTCCTCCTGTCTTTTAATTTTTTTCTTCAATTGCTGTTCAGTTTGGGTGTGTTTTGTTTCCCTGTCTTCTAATTCGCTAATTCAGTTCTCCACTTCTCCTAGTCTACTGTTGAAACTTTCAATGGTGTTTTTTATTGCAGCTATATCACTCTTCATTTCTTCTTGGTTCTTACATAATTTATTGATTTTTTCATCTGTTTCTTCTTGCTTCTTGCAAAAGTTGTTGATTTTTTCCTCCATCCGGTTTATGTACTCTAAGACCCTTAATCTGAACTTTTTTTCTGTCATGTTGCATGCCTCTGTATCACTTACCTGCTTTTCTGGCGAGTCCTCCTTTTCTTTCCTTTGGGGGTTTCTTTGTCTACCCATGTTTGTTCGTACTGCCATATCTAGATGTTGAGTCGTTCTGTGGATGCTCCTTTGGTGGCAGTGGCTCCTCGGGCTGTGGTTGCTCCTCCGGTGGTTGTGGTAGTAGCTTTCCTCAGTTGTTAGCAGCTCCTCTGTTGGGTGCTGTTCACAGTTGTGTTGGCTCCTTTGGCTGGTGGGAGGAGGCTCAATTTAAGTCTTAAATTCAGGCAGAATGACATTAGATATGGGTGAGTTTTAATTTTTTCTTTCTCTCCCCTCCCCCAGATCCTCAGGCTGCTATGTTCTAATTAAGCTACCTTTTTTAAAAAAAATATATATTTCATTGATTTTCCACAGAAAGGAAGGGAGAGGGATAGAGAGTTAGAAACATCAATGAGAGAGAAACATCGATCAGCTGCCTCCTGTACACCCCCTGCTGGGGATGTGCCTGCAACCAAGGGATGTAACATGCCCTTGACCGGAATCGAACCTGGGACCCTTGAGTCTGCAGGCTGATGCTCTATCCACTGAGCCAAACCGGTTAGGGTAAGCTACCTTTTATATTAGGGATTAATCTAAGCCATTTTGCTTCTAGTAATTTCCAAACATTTTTGGAAATTTTGCAGTGATTTTAGTCTTACGAATTTTTATGGGTCATGTAATTATAAGATTAATAATGGTGATGATAATCATAATTAAAGTTTATTGATCACTTTGTATGTGTCAGGCACTATGTAAAGGGCTTTGACTGCATTAGCTTGTTTAATGTAAAAGGGCCAACACAAATTGCATCCATTCCAAGCAATCAAATTCATTTTAATGCAACATTTACTGAACATTTCCTAGAAGTCATGTGCCAGTCAACAAAAGGAAAATAGAAGGTTACAAACATGATTCCTGTGCAAATTGCTCCAAAGCTAATGATCTTTTCTGATTGTATTCTTTGTTTGCTTCTATTTCAGAGAAAACGAAACAAAAAAAATTCAGGTCAAAGTGGCTGTCTCAAGGTCACGCAACTTTTAAGGGCTGGAAGTGGGAGTCAAATTCATTTTAGTATATACCTTTTCAGACATGTTGACTTCTATATATTTATAAAAAATAGCACCAGAGTGTGCGTTCTATTTTGTAGTTTCAGTCAACGTATTTTTCACATATCTTTTTAAAAAACTATATTTTTATTGATTTCAGAGAGGAAGTGAGAGAAAGAGAGAGAGAGAGAGAGAAAGAGAGAGAGAGAGAGAGAGATCAATGCTGAGAAAGAATCATTGATTGGCTGCTTCCTGCATGCCCCACACTGGGGACAGAGGCCACAACTCAGGCATGTGCCCTGACTGGGAATCGAACTGTGACACTTAACCACTGAGCCATGCTGGCCAGGCTCAAATATCTTTTCATTTCAGTAAATATGCTTCACAAAAAGCCTCTTAAGTAATTCACACAGAAAACACTCTCTATTCAAACACATTAATGTTTTTAATCAATAAAAATTTTATATTTTTAGTTGAATCTTTTTTTAAAGATATTTAAAATTGACTTTTAGAAAGAAAGGAAGGGAGAGGGAGAGAGAGAGAAACTTCGATGTGAGTGAAATATCGATCAACTGCCTCCTGCACACCCCCCACCAGGGATCAAGTCTGAAACCCTGGCATGTGCCCTGATCAGGAATTGAACCAGTAGGCCACCTTTTGGTGCAAAGGATGACACCCAACCAACTGAACCACACGGGCCAGGGCTTTAGTTAAATCTTTTAAAAATTGTTTGTTTGGAGGGTAGCTTTCTAAATAAACCAATCTTCTTGGGCCCTCTGCACAGTGTCTCTAAACAAATAAACAAATGGGACTACATCAAAATAAAAAGCTTCTGTACAGAAAAAGAAACCATCAACCAAACATCAAGAAAGCCCACTGCATGGGAGCACATATTTGCCAATATTATCCTATCTAACAAAAGAGAAACATGGTAATTAGCCTATGTCCGCTACCCTTCCCATTGGCTAATCAGGGTGATATGCAAATTAACTGCCAGCCAAGATGGCGGCCGGCAGCCAGGCAGCTTGAAGCGAACATGAGGCTTGCTTGCTTCAGTGACGGGGGACTCCAACGTCCCCTGCCTGCCGCTGCTGGCCTCCGAGCTTGCAGTTTGAAACATTGTTACAAATATAGATGCTAAACAAAACCCCAGAAACCTGCTTTCAGCCAGCTGGGATCTCAGAGCTGGAGTTGAAACAGTGTTTCGATTATAAAACCCAAACAAACCAGATACCTGCTTTCAGCAGCGGAGGCCTAAGAGCGGGAGCCAAGACTCAGAGCTAAAGCTGGCCCAGAATAAAAAAAAAAGGAAAAAAAGGAGTGGTTGGGAGCTTCAGTCACCCGCCAGCCTGAAAATAGCCCTCAACCCTTCACCCAGACTGGCCAGGCACCCCAGTGGGGACCCCCGCCCTGATCCAGGACACCTTTCAGGGCAAACCAGCCAGCCCGCACCCATGCACTAGGCCTCTATCCTATATAGTAAAAGGGTAATATGCCTCCCAGCACTGGGATCAGCGTGACAGGGGGCAGCGCCCAAACCCCCTGATCGCCCTGTGGCTCTGTGTGTGACAGGGTAGAGCCATAACCTCCCCATTGGCCCTGCCCTGAGAGTGACAGTGGCGGTGCCCCCACCCCCTGATTGGCCCTGCTCTGTGGGTGATAGAGGGCGACGCCCCAACCGCCCCCCACGGGCCCTGCCCTGAGTGTGACAGGGTGTGGCGCCCCAACCCCCTGATCCACCCTGCTCTGTCTGTGACAGGGGGCGGTGCCCCAACCCCCCAAACGGCCCTACCCTGATCGTGACTGAGGGGGGCATCTCAACCTCCCGATCCGCCCTGCTCTGTGCATGACAGGGGGCCGCCCCCCAACTCCCCAATCGGCCCTGCTCAGAGCCCGACCAGGGGCTGCACCTAGGGATTGGGCCTGCCCTCTGCCACCCGGGAGCAGGCCTAAGCCAGCAGGGCGTTATCGCCCGAGGGGTCCCAGACTGCGAGAGGACACAGGCTGGGCTGAGGGACCCCCCTTACCCCCGAGTGCAAAAATTTTTGTGCACCGGGCCTCTAGTATTCAATAAGGACCTAATCTCCAAAATTTATAGTGAACTCATATACCTTAACAAAAGGAAGATAAACAATCCAATAAAAAAATGGTCATAGGACTGAAACAGTTTTCAAAAGTGTACATACAGAAGGCTGAGAAACATATGAAAACTGCTCAAAGTCACTAATATCCCGAGAAATGCAAATCAAAATGACAATGAGGTACCGTCTCACACCTCTCAGAATGCTATCATCAAAAATGTGACAAATAAAAAAAAAATTTAACAAATGACAAGTGCTGGCAAGGAGAAAAAAGGAAGCTCTTGCACTGCTGGTGGGAATGCAGACTGGTGCAGCCACTGTGGAAGACAGTATGGAGTTTCCTCAAAAGTTAAAAATGGAACTCCCATTTGACCCAGTGATCCCACTTCTAGGAATATATCCCAAGAAACCAGAAACACCAATCAGAAAGGATATATGCACCCCTATGTTCATAGCAGCACAATTTACAATAGCTAAGATTTGGAAACAGCCTAAGTGCCCATCAGCAGATGAGTAGATTAAACAACAGTGGTACAGCTACACAATGGAATACTACGCTGCTGTAAAAAAGAAGGAACGCTTACCATTAGCAGCAGCATGGATGGACATGGAGAACATTTTGCTAAGTGATATAAGCCAGTTGGAGAAAGATAAAATATCACATGTTCTCACTCATTTGTGGAATATAATAAACAACATAAACTGATGAACATAAATAGATCCAGAGACAGAGAAGCATCGAACAGACTGTCAAACTTCAGAGGGAAGGCAGGGGAAGGAGGGTGGTAAGAGATCAACCCAAGGAATTGTATGCATGCATATAAGCACAGCCAATAGACACAGACTCTAGCGGGGTTAGGGCATGTGCGGTTGGGAATGGCTAGGATGGTGGCCAGGGAGAAGTCAATGGGTGAAAAAGGAGACATGTAATACTATATGTAATACTTTAAACAATAAAGATTTTTTTAAAAAGAAAAATAAAGGATTCTTTGTTTCTAATAAAAAACAATTTCTCTGCCATCTTGCCTTTAGCAATGCAGGTTTCCTCTGAGGAAGAAATTACTCCATTTTGGTCTATTTCCAGTTAAAGTTTGGTCTGTGAAGGAGTTACTTTCAATAAATTAGACTTGCCCTGGGAAGACATTTTTAGTCCACTTATGAGAAAGACAACTCCTATCACAGAAGAGAACTTTCAAAGTTATGCTGGGTGTTTTAAATCCATTCTTTAGAGGGTGTGTCTGAACTGAGGGTTCAGGGAATACAGCAATTTGATGAATCTGACAGAAGCGTCCCAGTGCCCCAGAGATGGACCGCTGTGTGTGCTTGGCAAAGGATCGGCATATGACTTCAATGTCAAAGGAGGAGGAGGGGCCTAAGAGTGGCTCTGAACTGGGCAGCACCACACATGGAGGAAGCATCTGTCTAGGTCTTGGGAGGAGTCGGAGGTTCTTTCATTTCCATGTTCTACAAGTGCTTGTTGCTTAGGACTAGTTCTACATTATATCTGGCAGTCCCATGCTAACTAGCGTTATTTCACTCAATAATACTTCATTGAAAAACCAGAAAGAGCTTAGGCTCTGTAAGGAAAAATAAAAACGAAGAAGTTTAATTATCCCTGTTGAAAATTAAGAGATTCCATTCATCTCCTTTTTCTTATAGCACTTACTTTAGAAAACTCTGCTTGTACATACCTTCTCCTCTCTGAAATGTATTTAAATCCTTTTGTAAATTAGGGAGGCTTCTATAGACCATCTAATCCAGGAATGTCTTTTTCAAGGACCTGGGAGCCATCTCTTGGAAATGTAAAATCAAAGTGACAGCACCCCCTCTTCTAGTTTCTGTGGGAGAGTAGGAGCCTTACATTGGGTGCCTGCTCAAAGCTGCAAAACTACCTTTTGTCATAAATATATGAGAAGTCTGTTTTTTCACTGTAGAAGGCCAATTAACTAACGTAGATGGTCATCCCAATTAGAAAAGTTAGGATGAACTATGTATAAAAATGATGCTGTTAAATCTCCTTAATTGAGGGCTAGTTATTATCTATCTTGAAAACATCTACATAATGGATTTGTTCTGTTTCGTTAGATAAAAAGGTGAAGTTTCTTTCTGTTTTTGCAATCTCTTAATGGATTGCTTGTGATGCACTTCAGTTTCCTGATGGCAACTTATCCATTTGCTAACGATGTGCAAGAGTTTCTGGAACAGCTCTGCAGATAGACTCTTCTCTCACTCCCAGCTGTTTCCCAGCCACTCAACACCAGTTACGATTTTGCTGAGACTTACTGCCTATGATTTGTTTTTCTCTCGTTTTCAAGTTCATAAATATGAATTTATTTCAAGTATACTTGCCATATCTCATCTTCATGCTTCTCGCTCCAATATTCTGAAAATCTTCCCCCATCTCCCAGTTCCCCAGGTTGAGAAGTCACTGTTGTAAGGTGTGCTGCCCTCTCTCAGGTTTTCTTTCTTTTACTATGTAACTTAAAGGGAGTGGTCCAGTTTACTTATATGGGCTGCTCCTGATAAACTACAAATGATTTCCATTGCTAGATGGGATTTAAAACACTTTCTCCACCTTGATAGTTCAGTCTTTCATTTTCCATTGTCCACTGACCCTGAAAAGGCCTCTTAGGTATAAACAGAAACTCTGGAAAAAGTTGATTGCCTTCACAGAGGGAAGTTGTGACAGAGAAAACAAAGTATACTTGCAGGAACAAGTATTTACTGAACATCCATCATGAGCTGGGTACGCAGCAGTGAACATAGTACTCAAAATCCTGCTCTCACAGATCTTTCATCTTCCGGAGGCAAATGTGAGCATTGTGGAGGAGATCTTGAAAGGTAACTTGGTTCAATCGCTGGCTTCTAGGAACATAGTAACTTTAGATTTGGGATATCATTTGTCTATTTGGAGGTTAAAAATAGTTGTACAGCAAGCATGTCAAACGCAAAGGCTAAAATGGGCCAAATAAATAAGGTTTAAGTTTATATGGGCCACAAAAAACCAAAAGCCTCAATTTTCATAGAAATGTAGGTTTATTTCGATAGAGACATGCTGAATACAAAGGGCTGAAATAAATGAGTAATCATTAACATAAAATAATAGAACATTTAAATAAAAATTAATTGTTTTCTTGAACATTAACTTACCAGACACTAAATAACTGCACAAATTAATAAGTGTAATATAAATAAACCTATTTTTCTTGTTCTCTGAAAGTGAAATATTTCCTGTTGCGCACACCAAACAAGTCAGTCCAAGACTAATGATGTGGCCATTGGCTGCTAAAATATTCGCTGCTAGTATTGGTGGAGAGAAGTGGTGCGCCTGCGCATAAGGGAAAGGAATGCAACACGATTATAGTAATCAGTTATTAGCAAATGTTGTAGTTCACTATTAATAATTATGTATAACAGGATATTGTAAAAATTAAGTTATGAAATATTTCTACATACCGTTATATTGGCTGGGCTGCAAAAATATTCATTGTGGGCCACGAGTTTGACATGCTTGTTGTACAGTAACTCTCGTTGTATACTTAGATTGCTGGTTTGGATAGTTAGATTGGATAACAGATTGCTGAGGTTTTATACCTTAGTTCTTCTCCCAAAGTTAGTATGAAGTACTTTATTATTATTATTATTATTTTTAGTATGAAGTACTTTAATCTTATTCCACTGGCTCTGTCTGTAGATCTTTTCTGCTTGATCTTGGAAAAGACTTCCTCATTTCATTGACTGTTAAATAAAAGGTGTTCTCTGTATCCTCCGTTTTATGTAGATGTGATATTTTAGAACTACTTTTAAATTCTACTGGTACAACCTAATAAACATGAGGAAGGGTTACTAAGATGAGTAAATCAGTTTTTAAGTGTTAAAGTAAATTGAACTGACAGCTAAGAGAAAAGTAAAACCTGTGTCCAGCTGGTGATATGATGGTTGAAAAAATCAGCCTTTCTCATTTAAAAAACAGGAGCTGGGAGACTTGTTTAGAATTGAAAGGTGAGTGATGGTCCTTTCTTCCCAATAATTTTTGACTAATACTAATAAAGGCTTCTTTGAAGTGCATAATAAGTATGATATATAAAAATAACAAGTATATAAAAAGTATTTCTTTCTTATTCACCCCTTTTAAAATAGCCAATTCCAGTATTCCAATGGAGTATTTCTTTTCAGAGACCTACTGAGTTTCTTAAAGTTCATAATGAGTTTTTTCTCTAGATGTTCAAAGAGCTCAGTGACATATACCCTTCAGTTGCTTTAGGTCTCAGTGGAGCCCAATGTAATCTCCATTTTTGCTCCCTCTGTTAAAAATTAATATAATGTAACTTTCCCATTTACTGTATTACTTTTCATTTATTACATAATCATTTTTATTTTCTAGAATGGTGGACCATTCTCTCTGAACAAATAAAACTAAATAGAGGCTTTTTGATTCTGAGAAGTTTGAAAGATAATGTTGTTCCTCCACATTTGGGCAGTCAGTATTAAGCCTTCAGTTTAAACAATACACACATTCACACAGAAGTCTCTCAGAGTTATTGATAGGCTTGTCATTTTTACATCATAATAGGACTTAATTTAAGTTCCCCAATGTCTGTCAGTATTTCCCCAATCTAGAGATGTCCCATTTGTTTTATGGCATTAAGCTGTGCTGTCCATATAGTAGCCAGTAACCACATGTAGCTATTTAAGTTAGTTAAAGTGAAATAAAATCAGAAATTCATTTTTTCAGCCATACTAGCTACATGTCAAGTGCTCAATAGCCACATGTGTCTAGTGGCTGCTGTACTAAATAGCACAGATATAGAACATTTCTTTTTTTTTTAAATACTTTTATTGATTTCAGAGAGGAAGGAAGAGGGAGAGAGAGAAACATCAATGATGAGAGGGAGTCATTGATTGGCTGCCTCCTGCACGCCCCCTACTGAGGATTGAGCCCACAAGCCAGGCATGTGCCCCCTTGACTGGAATTGAACCTGGGACCCTTCAGTCCGCAGGCAGATGCTCTATCCACAGAGCCAAACCAGCTAGGGCAATATAGTACATTTCTACAAAGTTCTATTCAACAGTGATGATTAGAGAACAATATGATTAGTTTTTTCAAAACGATAGTGGGGGAGGTAGTACAGGGTAAAGAGAACCAAATTTTGGTGATGGATGGAGATTTGACTTTGGGTGGTGAACATACAATGCAATATACAGATGGTGTATTATAGAATTGTATACTTGAAACCTATATAATTTTATTAACCAGTGTCACCCCAATAAATTTAATAAAACATTTTTAAAAATCAAGGTGCTATTAACTACTTTTCTTGTTCCCTCAATCCCTGGGGGACAGATATACAAAACATATTTTTTAAAAAATACATTATTAAAATTTACTAATGCATTTATAGTAATGTAAGTTGTGTAACTCCATTTATATGATCATTAGCTATTCAATTTTTACCATGTTTTGAGAAGGTCATGTTAACTATCTTGAGTCAAAATTACTAATAACTTTCCATCAAAATTAGAATCAACAGAGATGGTTATCAACAACACAAATGACAAGAAAATTAATGGATCAGAGACCTCAGATTTTTGATAGGAAATAACTTAGGTTGAAGAAATGAACAAAGAGGGTAAGCATCACGTTACATGATCTTTCTATGCCCAGTGATCAAAAGTGCATTTAAGAATTGTTTGAAAATGCTTACTGATATTGAAATTCAGTGCAAATAATCACAGGATCTTTAGGATCCTAAACTAATTGGAATTGAAAGACACGACTGTGGTAGAGAACAGTCCTGGTCCTTCATTATCTGCTCTCTCCCTTTTTCTTTTATAATAGACCCTTCAAATTTCAGCTGGACACATGGTAACCCAAAATAAAGATCAAAATTACTAGCCTCCCTTGCAGGTAGTGGTGGCCATCTAAATTTTGCCAGTAAGATATGAATGAGCAGGAGTGATGTGTGCAATTACCTTTTTCTTCTCTTTTCCTGCTGGTCAACCATGTGGGTGAAGATGATTCAAGTACTGGCAGAGCAACCAGAAAGAAGGAACCTGAGGCTTTGACACAGTATTATTCCTCAATTGCTTATGCTCAGATACTTCCATAAAGGATAAATCAACCTCTATCTTTTTAAGTCACTATTGTTTTGAGTTTTGTTTTAACAATTAATACAATAGAACTAATACAATGATCTATATAGTACTGGAATATGAGGGGGATAGAATGGAAAAATATTCACATTAAAAAGTGCATCTACCCTCATTGTTCCATGTGGATTTTTTAACCGATTTATGAAAAAACACCCGTTTCATCATGAGCAGTTTCCTGTGCAAAGGTCTATTTCCTCTCCTATCAGAGTTAATGGATTCTATTTATGATAATATTTACAGATGTAACTTTTATAATTTGAAAAGTCACACTTACATCTGTTATTTTAGTTTTTGTACAAGTTTGGTAAAATGTAACCATTTCCTTAATTTTATAGACGAGGAAACAGAGACTCAAAGAGTTTGAGTGACTTACAAAGTACATATAGCCCATAAGTGGTGGGGCTAAGTGCCAAGCTCAGAGGTGACACCCACTGTGAATACAATTAATATGTAATTACATTTGTGTTATTTATATAAAAATGTATGACTTTAAATGAAAGTGTTATTGAATTGGTGTTAAAATAGGGCAATTTCTAATGTGGAGATGATGGCCTCTATCCCAATAGCTAGTGTTCCTGAAAAGGTTCCTTGGTGAGCTAGTGGCTATCGTAAAAGGGATTCTTTTGTCAGTTGTTTAGAGAAAGCTGAAAACTCTATTTCTCTCCAGAGGATTCACAATTCACATGTGTCTATTAAAGGCCCTGAGCAATCCCACTGTGAAGAGGTCTTTCAAACTTAAACCTTGACTTGATCTAATTCACTACAGGACTCCCTTTTAATGAACATTTGAAGGCAGAACATTCTTTAGGAAGTTGTGCCTTATTACTAGAAAGTTCAGTGTCTGCTCGAGACGTATAATAGTGGTCTAAAACTTGAAGGCATTTTAGAAACAATGATTTAATGAGTTTCTTAAACACAAAATCATATGCCCACAAAGATGCTTGGGGATTTGAGGTATGTGGGAAGTAGACAACTCATTCATTCTTAGGCTTTTATGGACCCCGATTCTTGGGAAGTTCTTTTTATGGATTTGGCAATACAAGTTCCTCCTCAGGGAGGTCGTGTCTGCTCCACTTCCCATTCTGGGTTACTAATCTTTTTGGACTTCTCTGACTCTAGGCAAGGCAAATACATTTAAGGTTACTTGCTGGAAAAGTCTTATAATGATATGCTTGCTACATGAGGCAGGACACTACAGTAGTTAGAAGAAATTTTTAAGATTGTAAAAATAAAATCTATCAGTTTCACATATATTCTATATAATAAAAGCCTAATATGCAAATTGTCCCCTTGACTGGGACCTGGAATTCGACTACTTGCTATGATGTGTGCTGACCACCAGGGAGCAGTGGAGAACATGGCAGGTGTCGGCAACACAGTGCTGGCAGCAGGCAGCAGTGGAGGTGCTGCCAGGCACTGATGGGCCCTGATAAGAGCGGGACCATAGCGGGATGGTGGAACAGGTGAGTGGGCAGTGCCAGGCCAAGGCGGGGCCCGATTACCCCACCAATCGCTTGGCAGATGGCGACCAGTGGTGGTGGTGGGGGGGCACTGCTGCCCAGCTCCCAGGCACTGAGGGAGCTGGGCAGGGCCCGATCGCCCCGCTGATCACCCCACAGACAATAAAGTTGTAAATACTTCATCACAAGGGAAATTAGTCAAGCACTCTTAAAGTGTTTTTACTCTTAATGTAGTATACAGGCAGATATTAGAATAAGTTTTTTCAATTTATCAGTCCTTGTTTTTTTCAATATTGTTTTTATATCATTTTTTGTTGTTTTTATATCATGTTTTTGTTGTTTTTATATCATGTCTTTGTTGTTCTATCATGTTATTGTTTATTTATCAATAAATTTATATATTATTTTCATATACATTTTACTAATTTTCTTTCAGTTCTGATACTTCCAGAGAAAGGGCAAATAGCAATATTAAAATATTTCTTGTAATTATTTTCCTTTCAATGTGCACAAATTCATGCACAGGGCCACTAGTATATATACAAAAAAATAAAAGACTACTAGTTGCTCTCAAAATTCCCCAAACTGAGAAGTGATTATTATGTTTACCTTGGATTTTTAGCTAGTTGATATATATTATTTACATATTAGGTCATTAGTCACCAAAGAAGGATGGAGTTTCTCAATGTTCATGTTGGATACTGGATATGAAGCAAAAATAAAGATAAAACCAAGTTATTATTATTATTTATTATTAGCTTTAAAGGCCAGTACATAACAATAGCCATGTTTATTAGGGCTAAAGACAAGATTGTGAAATGTTTCCTGGTAAGTTTCAATTTAGGCTTATAGATGAATAAATGCAGTTCTGAATTAGAGTAAGATGATTAAGGGTTTAATGCTGGCAAGGATGTCCAGAAGAGCAACTACATATTTTAAAAATCTAATTCTATGTAAAATAATTCTAATATAAATCTCAATAGACTTTTCTTTTGAGGTTTGAAAAAATCATTTCTAAAATCATCAGGAAGAATAAAAAGAATTTTGTGTGGGAACTTTTTTTAATCTTTTCACATATTTATTTTTATTTTTATTTTTTCCCTTTATTGAATAAGATATTACAAATGTGACCTTATCCCCCCAATGTCCCCTCATCCCCCCAATCCTGCCCTCACCCTCACCCCCTGTTGTCCACATCCATCACTTATGCTTATATGCATGCATACAAGTCCTTTGTTTGATCTTTCCCCTTCACCCCCACCCTCCCATGTTTTCCCTCCGAGTTTTGAGCATCTGATCGATGCTTCTCTGTCTCTATATCTGTTTTTGTTCATCTGTTTACGTTGTTCATTATAATCCACAAATGAGTGAGAGCATGTGATATTTATCTTTCTCTGACTGACTTATTTCACTTAGCATAATGCTCTCCAGCTCCATCCATGCTATTGCAAATGGTAGGAGTGCCTTCCTTTTTACAGCTGCATAGTATTCCATTGTGTAGATGTGCCAAAGTTTTTTAATCTATTCATCTGCTGATGGACCCTTAGGCTGCTT
>NW_006293393.1:1396256-1401180 GCF_000327345.1 Myotis davidii | reverse complement strand
TTGGCTAGCACTTCCAGTACTATGTCGAAAAGGAGTGGTGAAAGTGGGCATCCCTGTCTTGTTCCTGTTCTTAAGGAAAATGGTTTTAGTTTTTGCCCATTGAGTATGATGTTGGCTATAGGTTTTTCATATAGGCTTTTATTATGTTGAGGTATGATCCCTCTTTCTGTGTGGGAACTTTTGACATCCAAATATTAAAACATATTATAAACTTCAGTAAATAATGTACCATATTATTGGCAAGAAAATAAGTTATATGTATAAAATGCAAGAAATAGACTCTAACATATACCAAGATAAAGGTGCATTTCAAATTACAAGATTTGAAAGGCAAGATTATTTAATAAACAAAACAGTGGACACAGTACCATCATTTGGACAAAAAAAAATTTCCTCTCATACCCTTATTAAAATGAACTCCTGAATGTCTAAAGAGTTCGAAGTAATATTGAGAAGCTATAAATATACAAGTGTAAGAGATTTTCCAAGCTTAAAAGCAAAAGAAAAAACAAAAGTGAAAAACTCAGATTTTACTACACAAAAATTTCAAAATTAAAAGGCATGCAAACTGGGGAAGTATTTGTGAAATATGTGACTGACAAAAGTTTAATATCCTTAATATAACAAAATTCTTACTTTTTTTAAAAAAATATATTTTTATTGATTTCAGGGAGGAAGGGAGAGGAAGAGAGAGATAGAAACATCAATGATTGATCGGCTGCCTCCTGCCCCCCACATTGGGGACTGAGCTCACAACCCGGGCATGTGCCCTTGACCGGAATCAAACCTGGGACCCTTCAGTCTGCAGGCTTAAGCTCTATCCACTGAGCCAAACCAGCTAGGGCACAACATTCTTATTAATTATTAAGAGATTCATTCATTAATAGGAAAATGGGCAAAGTTGTGAAGAAGACATTTGAAAAAGAAGAGATATAAATAGCTAAAGTGATATGAATACATTTACCAATCAGTAGTCATAAAGTAAATGAAAAATAGGATAATAAAGTACAATAAAAAATACTAAGATTTTTCAAAAAACTATCTTTGGTGATGGTTAAAAAATAAAGGAGACTTCTTTCATTGTTGATTGAAAAGTAGATTGGTGTAATCTTCTTGATGGTCAATTTGGCATACACAGTATATCAAGAATCTTATGCATGCTCAAATGGAGATTTGTTAGTTCTACTTCAAGCAATTTATCCTAAGAAAATATTCTAAAATATGTATGAAATTTATGTACAGAGGTTTTTATTGTTAAAATTTGAATATTCCCTAAAAGATGAATTATTATCCCAGAGAATATTGTACTTAAAACCATTACTAGCCTTGGAGGACACAGACCTGGTTTGAATCCTAATTCTTATTAAGCATTGTGTCTTGGAGCGAGTTACTTAACTTCTCTGATATTGTTGCTTGATCTGAAAGAGGGATATAAAAATGCCTGCCTTATGAGGTTGTTCTAAAGATTACTTGACAATATATGTAAAGTATTTGGTAGGATACATATAATTCCTCAATTACAGAGCTTAATAAATTATAGTTACTACTATAATTACTATTATCCATAGATGAAAACATGTTTTTGGAGAATGTTAATGCCACCAAGATATACCTGTGATAAAATATTAAATGAAAAATCCAGTCACAAAGCTGTGATTCACACACACACACGCACACACGCCCACATGCACACTCACAACATACCCATGGAGGAAGAATAATTGGTGTGTTGAATTTTAGACGACTTTATCTTATTATCTATATTTTCTGTGTTTTTATTTTTTAAAGATGCACCTGTAGTAATGTATAATCTGAAAAAATGCTTTAAAAAAACTTTTAGGGAGTTGCTTTAATATTTTATTAAATGGAATTGAGATAGATGCTAATCACTTCTCGGTCTTTTGGCTAAGGTTAAGTGAAGATGGATGGTAGAAAATTGCATCTAAGAGTGCTAGAATGAAAGATAAAACCTATACTGTTAGTTTATATTTATTGTCATAGAATGTTATTTAACCTATTCAAATGTTATGATTTACCTGTTTTATTGTTGACTCTTTAAGATTTGATGATTATTTTGGCCACTTTGAAGAGTAGTATTACAAGAGACTTTATCAAAATTTAAATGCGTACAATGAGAAAAATGTACACCATATGCATATACAGACAGGTAGGCACATAGATAACTCTTTTGTATTTATTCAACTAACCCCTAATTATCCATGGGTATATTAATCATATTGTATGCTATTTTTAGTCTTTTAAACAAGAAGTAATTACCTCCAATAATACAAAGTACTAGAATATGATAACTGAAATACTTCTTGCAATATAAAAGGTATTTTAATAGGCGGCTTCTTTTTATCAGCTTTAGAACAGTGTTCACACTTGTTCACATATGTGTCAGGATGGGTACTTTCTTCTCTTACAGCATATTTATCATCTTTGAGATTATCCGATATCAACACATAAACAAAGGAAGAAAATGTGTACTTCCCATCTTCAAATTCCTTAAATTTGTTATTGTACAAAAAAATTATATATCTAATTAAAGAGGTCTTTCACATGTCTTCGTCAGTTAGGACAAGTCATGTTTTGCAGTGGTAATAGCATCCTTCAATATCTAAATGACTTAAAACCATAGAAGTTCATTTGCTGTTGTTCCTGCTACATGTCTGATGAGGATCAACAGATATGAGCTCCTCATTAGCCATTCAGATCCCAGGGTTGTTGGGGGCACGAGGGAGGAAATGAAGTGGAGCACTAAGCAACAGCAATTAAATACTGTACGTCCTCACATAATGACATACTCCACTTTGTTCAAATTTATTGGCCAAAAAGTCACATGGCCATGGTGTCAGGGAAGTATAATTTTCTTGTGTGACTGAAGGAGAGAGACATCCCATGTTGCTGAAAAGTTAGTAATGTCTACCACACATGTCCAATAATATTACAACATCGGTCTTAAAGTGAATTCTAATTTCCAAAATCACCTGGGGAGAAAATGGTTATTGGAAGAAAGCAATAGATTGCTTTTGATCAAGGTATTAACTAACTTTATTACGGTAATCATTTCATAATATATATGTGTCTCAAATCATCATGTTGTTGCCAGAGCCGGTTTGGCTCAGTGGATAGAGCGTCGGCCTGCGGACTGAAAGGTCCCAGGTTCGATTCCGATCAAGGGCATGTACCTGGGTTGCGGGCACATCCCCAGTAGGGGGCGTGCAGGAGGCAGCTGATCGATGTTTCTCTCTCATTGATGTTTCTAACTCTCTATCCCTCTCCCTTCCTCTCTGTAAAAAATCAATAAAATATTAAAAAAAAATTTACCAAATCATCATGTTGTTCACTTAAACTTACACAATGTTACATGCTAATTATATCTCAATAAAGTTGGGGAAAACACCAACTTTAAAATGAAGCATTATTTTGTGATGTGCCTAATAAAAAAGTAGCTATTGTATATCTCAAAGTTAATAAAAAACTTTTTTTAAATTATAAAAATACATGCTATCCATTTTGCAGGAAAGGATTTCTTTTAAAAAATTATTTATTGATTTTGAGAGGGAGAAACAGAGAAATATCAATTTGTTGTTCTACTTGCATATGCATTCTTGGGTTGCTCTTTGTATGTGCCCTGACCAGAGATCGAACCTGCAGCCATGGTGTACCTGGATGACACTCTAACTAACTGAGCTACTGGGCCAGGGCAGGATTTCTCAAATATGAAATTTAAGCAGCAAGAGAAAAATGAATGAACTTATAGTACAGACAAGATAGCAATTTTTCTTTCCTTCTTTTACATTTCCTTTTGGTGAATTTCATGCTTATCATCCAGCTATTTAAAACCAGAAAATGGAGCTGTGCAGCCCCACCCAGCCACTGGTCCAAGGATGAGAGACGTGCTGTCTCACAGACCAGCAGCAAGAAATGGAGCCTCTTTGGCCACTGTAGCCTGAAGCGGGCCCCTCAGCCACGAATAGCTGAACCCCAGCCAACCCTCAGACTCGTAAAAATCAATTCTTGCTGCTACATGCCACTGAGAACTTGGGGTTGTTCTTATATGATATGATTATAGCAATCTTAAACTGATATAGCAGTCAAGGTAATTTACCTTCTCATCCTATATCATTAATCATCATATGTAATCTGTCCCTAACAGCTAGAAGCTTCTTTTCAATACTTTAAAATCCATCCCAATTTATTATTAATACTGAATAATAAACATTCATGAGATGTAATTTTAAAAGACAGTAGAGGAGAAAAGAAATTGATAATTATTTTTTAAATTTCAGCTTAAATATCATTTCCTCAAATGGGCTTTTACTGACCCTCCAATTTGTATTGGGTACCTCTTGTTAGATTCTGTCACAGAAATCAGCTCTTTTCCTTTATAAATTGTCCATATTGGACTAATTCCTGAAGGTGAGGCCATACTTTTTTTGTTTTTCACTCTCCTTTAAAATCAAGCACCATATTTGGCAAAGAGTAGGTACTCAATACATATTTGTCAATAAGTAAAAAGAAAATTTGAGGCTCTAACTATTATGAGGGCACGTGTAATATTATCTGGTTAAATTCTCTTACAGCACAGTTCTCTGACAGACTACTCTCTGCCACCATTTCTGTCAGGTGAAAAAACAACAACAATTTATATGCTAGTGTGTCTGGGTGGGTTATAAAATTCACACATGTTCACTCTCTAAAAATAATGTCTTCAATGCCATTTACCGCTTGGCACATTAAAGTGGGTCCTCCATATCACACAATGTTGTAACATCTTTCATGTCTTGTTTTCACTGCACAGGCTTCCCGATGATTATTTTTTGTTTCATTTTTTTATATTTATTCATGTGTTCTTATTTAAATCTTTATTGTTGAAATTATTACAAATGTCCCTCATTTCCCCCCATTGACCTCGTCT
>NW_006293393.1:1394202-1396114 GCF_000327345.1 Myotis davidii | reverse complement strand
TGAGATCATGTGATACTTGTCTTTCTTTGACTGGCGTATTTCACTTACCATAATATTCTCCAGATCCCTCCATACTGTCCCCAATGATTTTGGAATCTAAACCATATGCAGATATTTTCACCCACAAGTACAGACGGAGCATATCGTATCAATAGAGAATCAGAGTAATTCAGTGGAGAAAAACGGGGCTTGGGAATGAGATAGTTGAGGATGTGTGTGTGAGTCCCAATTCCACAACTTTCTCATTATGCTGTTAACCAGAAAAAACTGGGATGATAACATCTATTCTGTGGACTGGCTGTGAGGGTGAATGAATTAATTATGAAAAAATTATCAGTGAACTGTAGATTATTATATAAATATTAATAATTCTAATATCTATATATTTTATAAAATGCATGTAGAATACATTAAATCATACTTTAAAATTTTTCATATTCACTGCTAAAAATGCCCACTGCCATGCATTCTGGCTTATTTGAGTGTTTTTAAATTTAGTTCCTACAATTAATAACTACAATGGCCATGTGATATTTTCTTTATTTCCAAATCTCTGCAACTGTGTCTATACTTACTGAAGGCATTCCCACTGACTAGAGTGGGGATGATTTTTGTATAGAAAATATAGAGGCTGAAGATTGCTGGTCTAATACAGTACCTGAAATACATGCTGAGCACTTCATTATTAGACTATTTAACCTTATTTAATGTTGCTAAATCCATGAATCATGTTATTTTGTCACTAGTACATTGTCAAAACTGACTGCGCTAATCATTTTCAAAATTAGAAGTTTTTTGAAGAACATGTGGGTTTACATATTGAATCTAATTTTTCTTAGTGAATTTGATAGAATGGATCAAATTTAGAGGTTTTTTTTACAGCACAAATCCATTGATTCAGGATGCTAATCCATACTCACAAAGCCAAACTTCAGCTGAGAAAAACATTATGTCTAAAATTCCTGATTCATTTTGTAAGTCTTTGACACCAGCAAGAAGTTTATATGTAAACTCTTCTTGGTCTCATTTAAAACAGTTAGAAGCAAAGTATTTCTCACACACACTGCTGCCTTATGAAGGGCATATCTACTGCTATAATTCTTGTAAATGGAGAAAAATGTTTTATCCAGAGCAACCAAGTCACATAATACCTCGATTTCAATGTTCTGTTGCCATTTAAAATTGTAACCACTTCATGAATATTAAAGGGAAACCTGTAGAGTGGCATGCAATGTGGAGGAACTCATGCGTGAATTATCCCAAACTACTCTAATTTCTTACAGAAAAACGCAGATTAAGCTGAATTCTTTATGTGGGAAATAATGGTTCAAATAACTTAGACATTTTTGAGCTTCCCATTTGCTTCTCTGGGGAAAAGTATATGCTTTTTTTTTTTTTTTACTGTAGTTAATTGAATGAGTGGATGTATTCAGCTCCATAATAAGAAAATTGTACATTAGATGATGCTTTGGTATACATGTTAGCAATTTTCAGGAGCAAACCCAGATTTTTGTACTTTGGTGAGATGTGCCATGTGATGCACCTTTGGAGAATCCAGTGAAAAATGCTGATATTGGGCCCTGCCTGGCTTGTCTCAGTGAATAGAGTGTTGGCCTGCAGGCTGAAGGGTCCTGGGTTCAATTCCAGTCAAGGGAACATGCCCAGGTTGTGGGCTCGATCCCTAGTGGGGGGCGTGAAGGAGGCAGACAGTCAATAATTCTCTCTCATCATTGATGGTTCTCTCTCTCTCTCCCTCACCCTTTGTCTCCGAAATCAATAAAAAAAATTTTTTTAAATGCTGATATTGGAGCATCTTCCCATACACCAAAAGGTTTAATTCCCGGGCAGGGCACATAGCCAAGATGCAGGTTAATCCCTGGTTGGGCATATATGGGAGGCAACATCAATGTTT
>NW_006293393.1:1392814-1394188 GCF_000327345.1 Myotis davidii | reverse complement strand
GTGCCTGCAGGTGAGGCAGCAGATCCATGTCTCTCTCTCTCTCTCTCCCTCCCTCCCTCCCTCCCTCTCTCTTATTCTTTCTCCCTCCCTCCCTTCCTCTCTCTCTAAAATCAATAAACACAGCCTCAGATGAAGATAAAAACACACACACAAAATGCTGATAAATAGTGCCTGGAACAAAGCGGCTGCTTGCTAACGGTTAGAGCGCTCCCTTTGCCCATGTTCTCCTGCTTTTTGAGAACCGACTTCTATAGTTTTTCTTTGGATTGCTTGCGGTAACAGTCATTTAAATTAAATTATAACTAAAATGTATTGTTCAGCCCCAGCCAGTTTGGCTCAGTGGGTAGAATGTCGGCCTGTGGACCGAAGTGTCCCAGGTTTGATTCCGGTCAAGGGCATGTACCTTGGTTGCAGGCTCCTCCCCACCAGGGCCCTGGTCAGGCTCATGTAGGAGGCAACCAATTGATGTGTTTCTCTCACATCAGTGTTTCTCTCTGTCTTTCCCTCTCTCTTCCACTCTTCCTAAAAATCATATTCCCGGGTGAGGATTAACAACTACAAAAAATAAAAAATAAACAAAATGTATTTTTCATTCATACCATCAATATGAACTTGATGTTGAAAAATTTGCCTTATTTCACAGACATCAACAATTTTTTTCTGAGGTAGTTTTGTTTTAATCTTACATTTTTTGGAGAAATTTCTCCTGATTTGGAGAATGGACTCATATTTTTCTTTGATGTAGGCTTACTTATTTGTAGTAATAGTCATTTAAATTCAATTACCACTGAAATTCACTTTTCTTCATAGTATTCATATGAAATTGAGGCTGGGAAATTTGTTTCATTTCACAGACACCGTATGTGCCTTCTGAGATAGTTTTTACTTTATACATCTGATACTTGAGGTGTGGACTGAGCTTTCAGACACTCTGCCAACATCAAAGACTTTGAAATATCAAAGTTTAGAATAAAAATATAGTTATATTTTAAATGAAAAAGCACTTGACTATATTTATCCTTTAAAATTTCATTTTAGGGAGAACCAAGATGGCGGCATAGGTTAACGCCGGAGTTTGCTGCCTCGAACAACCACTTCAAAAGTGAAACTAAAAGACGGAACGGACATCACCCAGAACCACAGGAATGCTGGCTGAGTGGAAGTCCTACAACTAGGAGGAAAGAGTAACGCATACGGACACTCAGAGGAGGCGCAGTGCTGAAGTCAAATTCTGAGGTGCGGAGTGCGCAGAGCGGGCTGGCGGCGGAGGGCAGTTGGCGTTTTCAATCGGGAGGGAGTCGCAGACTCTGAGCTCCAGATCCGGGGGAGTCTTTAGGGGCACAGACTCAAACGGGAGAAGCGGGACTGTCTGGC
>NW_006293393.1:1374539-1391648 GCF_000327345.1 Myotis davidii | reverse complement strand
TCAGGCTGGTGTTCCTTCTAAAGCCTTCCCCACATCCTGCCTGATCACTGCCACAGGAGTGCTTTTCCCAAAGTAGAAATCTGATCATGTCACCCTCAGCTTAAAACGCTCAACTGGTTCTCCAACCCTCTGGGGACAAATCCATGGTGTACCTGTGCATATAAACACACTCTACAAAAATCGTACAACTATAGATGAGGACAGTGGGGGGGGAGTGAGGGCAGGGGTGGGGCGGGAACTGGGAGGAGGGGAGTTATGGGGGGGAAAAAGAGGAACAAATGTAATAATCTGAACAATAAAGATTTAATTATAAAAAAAAGAAAAAAAATTCATTTTAGTCCTTTTAACTTCAAATATAAAATCAAATTAAAGCTACCACTGATGTGATAGAGGGATTTACAGTTTTAGGATACTTCAGTGTAATATTTCCTCATGAAAAATAGAACCAACATTAAAAAAAATGGATTGAGGATGACTAGACTAATTAAGTTAATGTATTTAATATATTTTAAAAGTGGGCAGTAAAATTAGTGCTGGGTTTTGTGGCTTAGCGTGTAATTGTCTGAGGAATCCATTAAGACAAAATTATCCTCTGTGCAAGCATCTCTTTATTAGGAGGCCATTTAATAATGGCCTTTTAAGCTCTTGGAACTTTCTCCCAAAATGTATTTTTTGAAAACATTTTTTTTTCTAGAGTTGGGTTTTAGATCCCTCATACAAGCATGCTACTTACTAAAAAATTATTTCATCTCAGTTTTCTCAGAGATAAATATGAATAATCATAATATCTAAGGTATAGCATTTCTGACAATTGAATGATACTCCATGTAAAGCACAATAATTGTACATACTCAATAAATAGTAGCTATAGTTAATATAATCATATTGTCTTTCATTTCTAGCTCCATCCCAAGTCTCATCCTCCTTGAATAAGTAAAGAAATTAAGATTAAGATATCAAGTTCAGAGATAGCAAGTCCAAGTTCACACAGCTAAGGAGACCCATGAGAATACATAACCACAATCTCTCACTATCTCTGCATGCCATCCATGTCCCTCAGTGGGCAAATGATATTTTAAAGAACTGGTCAAATCTAAATTTCCCAGGATCACCTTCTTACCTTTTCCTCAACTCCTCTTTCTTCAACCTCATGAACCAATTCTTGTCTCCGTTCATAGCAGACCCCTTATTGTCCCTGCATGTGTGATGAATTTGCTCCTCATTCCTTTATCTTTGATAACCTCCCTGGCCTCCAGGTTTGCCCATTTCTTAAACCTCAATTCCATTGTCATCTCCTTTGCCCTGCTCTCTGCTGCTTCTCCACCTCCTGCCACCACACCTCCTTAAACATACGTGACGGTAAGAACGTTATTTGTTTATCTTTCCAGTTCACGGAGTTTCTCTAGGACACAGATTAGAATTTACTAATTTTCAACCCCCTGAAGTCTGGCATCTGATTGAAACATATTCTGCGTTTCTTAAAAAGAAGAATAAATGAATGAAAGAATGAGTGAAATAAATGTATGTAAAGGCCTTTGAAGGTGTGAGAGGAGAGTTGGGAAGGTAAGTGTTTCATCTCTTCCCTGTGTTTTCTGTGCAGAATCTTCCACTGGGCCGCCTTGTCCGGTGATTACCAGCACAGCCCCTCACGCTGTGGGTTACAGAAGGCCATTTCCGCCTTGTTTCTAACCGATCACTTAAATAACGCAAAGGAAGTTGGGATAGCTTTCCTGGGTAGATCTTATGGTGCATTTTCTTGTGTTTTCCCAGGTGACTGCATCGGTTGCTGGGGAGTCAATTGTAAAAGGCACAGCTTACCTGAGCTGAGTGGTGCACATGACCTGTAAGTAATTAGAGTCTAAAAACTTCCAGGATATATATTTTCTTTGCCTTGGCAGGCACTGAAGTGTTTTCCAGCCTGGTGAACAGCGATGTGCAAAAGAGGAACATCGGGCCATGGGACACAGGGCAATTTTAAGCAATTTAAAAAAATGTGTCTAGGGAAACGTTATAAAGCCATAATCATGACCAGCAAAGGAGACATCAGACCACACAACTGAGGACAACTCAATAATGTGAAATCAAAATATAAAGTATGAAGGCAATCCACATGAAGAATATTCAAGAGGCATTAAACTAGACAGCACAAATACTAAGAAAATTGGATTTCCAGAAGTGGCAAGACATGAACAATTTAAAGGAACAGTTTGTGCAAATGAGCGTCCCCCTAGCGCTGTGGTATATAAAAAGAAATTAAGAATTGTTATTCTCCCCCTTTACTGCTACTCTCTTTGGGAACAGTAATTACTAGACAATCTAAAAAAGAAGGGATTGATATTTTAAAACCTCTCCACTGTGGCGGGCAGTTCATATAAAATATCTCATTGAGTCCTCCCAACAGCTTACGAGGCAAGTATTATTGCTGTTGGCCTTGGTGGTCAAAGGATGTGTGTAAGGTCACATGGTGCAGTAGCAGATCCAGGATTCAAACCCAAATCTGACCTCAAATTTTACCCATTTATCTCACTGTGCTACCTGTCAGAATCTTCCAGAATAACCTCATTATAGGAAATGTCTCCTATGATTTGGTGCCATTGCACTGAATCCAAAGATAGAATGACAGTGATGTTATGGTTACATTAGCAGTTATAGAGCATGTATTTTCCCTTAAAAGAAAATTTTAAAATTGAAAAAAGTTATCATGAATATTGTAACCACACTCATGTACCTACAGAATAATTATGAACTACCATATTTTATTTTCATCATTTTTTTCCCTGTAAAATAATACAGATTGTTTAAATCTTGTTGTTTTTCCTCTTCCATTCTCCCCCCTGACCCACTTCCATGGATAGAAACACATTAAATTGGGTGAGTTACAGATGGCCAGCTGTTGGCTAAAATGCCTCCTTTCTTTCTCATAGTTTAGAGTTGTCACTTGGAAGTAGCTGTCCAGCCAGTGGCTCCGTGTCCATATTGTTCTTCTGTTTAGGAGTGGCATTTAGAATGAAATGATCAGAAGTCACTTCTTGCCAAAGCTTTTAAGAAGCAAGTGTGGGTGCGTGAGTGCGGGACGGGCAGGCATGGCGTTCCGGCAGGCGCTGTCTCCCTGGTCAGCCTTCGGAAGAGGAGCCTGGGCTCCGGAGACCAGGGCGTGGCGTCCAGGAGAGACAACTACACAGCCAAGGCCAGGCGGCACATCTCCCTCACCAGGCACTCCCAGTGCCACACGATGCCTCCCGGGGAAAGGACCGCGCCTGACACCCCTGGGTCGTGAACAGGCTGAGCTCACTGGTCTCCGACTTGCAAGCTTGGGGTTGAAGTTTAATGAAATGGTCCATTCCTCCGTGACCCATGCATTAGAAAACACCGACATCCACAGGGCAGATGTCAAGCAGGACAGTCAGGAGACCTTCACACGCCATGCGCACGTCATCCGCCAGAGTTCCCTCCCGAGGGCTGGCTCCGCCTCTCCCTCCGCAATGGCAGCATCGCCCACCTGGTGGTCCGGCCTGATGGCTGCGGGGCGATCAGGGCTCGGGGACACAGGGTTCACGCCTCCGGACAAGATCTCCCGCTCCCGAGGCCCCGCTCCCCTTGCCCGGCTCTGGCGTGGGAGCCGCCGAGAACACGAGCCCTGGCCTCTGTCCGCCCCACAGGCCGCGCTGGGTCACTTCGTGTCTCTAGGACCAGGTGGAGTGAAGTGTCTCAATAGCCGAGGTTGTCCTTCTGGCCCAGGAGGGAAAGGGGGAGCGTCCTGCTCCTGAGGTGTCCTGCCCTGGTCTCAGGAGCCTGGGGGTGAAGGAGGCCTCACAGGTGTCACCGTGGGGACCACGGCACCTGCAGTTGCCACACGACCCCTTGAGGCACTCAGCAAAGCCCGGGCACAAGGGACTTGGAGAACCCAGCATGTCCGTCCATAACTTATTTCGCTTCGTACATTCTTCACATTCTGAAAACCCCTTGTTACTTAAATATTTGTCCAATAAAGATTTTCCATCTGGTTCTCGTATTGAAAACCAATGCCTCACTCCAAAGTCCTGCGCCCCTGATGCTGTTGGGTGTGAATGCACCTGTGTTTAGGCCTCTCCGGACACAGAGGCACCTGGGCAGGTGAGAGGGGGCGCCACCTGCTGGTCTCACGGGAGAGGGGCCAGGTGGGGACAGCCAGAAGAGGGGTCCTTCCTGTTTAAGTAACATAGCTAACTCACAGCTCATTCTGGTTGCCTCTGGCTGTTAAACTTCTATGCTTATGGATTAAAACATTTGGACAATGATGTGTCCATCCCAAATATTTACAAAAACATAATAATTTCGATGAAGTGGTTATGAACATTTTCTGCAGTGCAACTATATGGGATATCTGATCCATGTCTCTGTCAACTTTGGAAATAACTACAAAACGAAACTTTATTTTACCGGTTAAAAAAGAAAAAGCAAGTGTGTTCCCTCTATATCTCTTTTCCCTTCTGTTGGCTGGATGCAGAGGGCAAGGTCTAAGAAGATGTTAGATTTTAAAGATTGAAGGAGTCTGAATCCCTAAATAACAAGAAAAATTTGCACTGTTTTATGAGCAAGCAATAAATTATTGGGTTAACCACTGGATTTTTAGAATTATTTTATTATGTTACCCTGATTAATCATTCTTGTCAATTGCCTAATTAGTGACTCTAATTTCCTTTTATTTTTATAGACATATTGCTTTACTTAACCTTTCTAATTAATCCCATTTTATACATACATTTCCTAATTAATTACTCTAAATAATTTAATATTTAGTCTTTTATGTAGAGATGTTACTCATATTTTAATTAACCCAAATATTTTTCTAAGTAATCAATTTTTATTTTGTGTAGGTATTTATAAGTAAAATAACTTGTATTTGTATCTTTTAAAAGAAACAATGCATAAAATATATAATGTGAATATTGAGCTATGAATTATTTTTTTTGCAGAGTAGAAATCTTTCTATGTTGATATAAGGAAATACATCTGTATAAAAATAGAACTATTAACTGCTATGTAAATTCTGTTTTATGAACATAAGTCACATTATTTATTCACTTCTGATAAACATTTAAGTTGCTTTCACTTTTTTTCCCTTCTATTTTGCTATTATAAATACTGCCACAGTAAACAGCTCCCTACAGTTTTCTTGAGCATAAATGCAAGAACCATTCTAGAATATAAGCCTACATTTAAAATAAAAATAAATAAAAAATAAAATAAATTTATAGATAATGCCCAATTGCTCTCCAAAATGGTTGTTCCAATTTCTACAGCCATGCATAGTGTTCCCATTTTCCTGCATCCTTGTCAACACTTTAATGTTCTTGAAAAACTGATGATGAGAAACGGTATCTTCTTGTTGTTTGAATTTTAAGTTTTCAAATACCTGAGCATTTTGTCAGGCCAGTTCTTTTACAATTATTACCTGTTCATATCCTTTGTCCATTTTCTATGGGGTTTTCCTTTTCCAATAGATTTTAAAGTTTTTCAAAAATTTTGTATTTGAATTTGGTTATCTTTCTCTTTTTGTGCCCCTCAATTTCAACTTTGATTATATGTCTTCGTTGAACATACATTTTAAATTCTGATGTAAAATTTATCAAATGTGTTTTTATAATTTTTCTTTTTTAATATGACAATCTTTCTTACCACAAATATTACAAATTTGTTTTTATCTTTTATTCTAATGTTTAAATTATTTCATCCTATGTCTCAATTTAGATGGGACTTATTAAGATAGAGTTCTAATTTTATTTTTTCCATGTAATAAGCCAATAGCCCCAATGTCATATATTGAGGAGTCTTCTTTTCATCTATTTATAATGTTATTCCTACCACTTTCTAGCTGTGTAATTTGGGCAAGTTACTTAATGTCTCTGTAAAGTAGGAATAATAATAATAACAACTTCCTTATAAGGTTATTGTGAGTAATAAACCATTATATTCTAGAGGCCGACTGCACGAAATTTGTGCACAGATAGGGTCCCTAGGCCTGGCCGGCAATCAGGGCTGATTGGGCCTTCTGGCTGCTGGCCTGGGCCTCCCTTCATTCTGTGCCACCCCCTGGTGGTCAGTGCATGTCATAGTGAGTGATAGAACTCCTGGTCTCCCGGTTGAACTCCCATGGGGACACTTTGCATATTAGTTATATATATAACTTTGAATGATAACTGGCATATGGTTAGCTATATATTTATTAGTCATTATTGTATCATGTTACATCAATAATATTCTTTGGAAATAAGCATGTATCAAAAATGTGTAAATGAAGAGTACACAATTTTAATGAGAAGTACGTATTTTCACGATCTACTAACCTTACTAAAGCTGGCCCTGTCAAGGGCAGTCATTGTAGACTTGTTCTGCTCATTGGAGATAACAAAATCACATTTGACATGAGTAATATACATAAACTGCATAAACATTTTTTTGTGTACAGAAACATGGTAAGCATGTGATGATGTGTTTGAAGAAATGATTGACTTAATATTATTTAGCATGAATGAAAATGACAGTTGAGGTAATGTCAAAATATCCAGCCTTCAATTTCAGAAGCACTAAGAGATACCAGCACTTAAGCCTGAATTTGACAAAGTGATGGAAATTGCAGATGGAGAGGGGAAATATAGGCTTATGATGACTTATGGGCAATGAGAAATGGAAACAATAATAGACACCTATCAACAGAAATGACAGTTAGGACAAAGGCTAAAAGAATATAAAACTGGAAGCAGCCATGGCTCATAGGTAAGTTGCATCATTCTAGGTCTCAGACATATTAATGGCAGGGGAAAGGTTCAAACCCATGTCTGCCTGACTTAAAAATCTGAGCTCTTAACTATACTAGAGCCCCTCTTGTGTACAGAATGTGAAAAATACATGCGATGAGGCATCAGAAAGATTTAGATTTGAATTCTGTCTGCACCACTATTAGATCTGTGACTTAGCCTAGTTTCCTTCTCACTAAATTGGGAAAAATAATGACCACCTTTCCTTAGTTGTTGGAAGAATTGAGATAATGTTTGTGATGCTCTTGGCATGTCCAGGTACCAAAATAATGTTCGTTCCTAGCTCCTTTCCTGCGAAATCATAGTCTGTATGATTAGCAATTAGATCGAACCATCCTCCACTTCTCTGTACAAAGTACTTCTACAGAAAAATTGCACTCACTTAACTTTGTACCCTTTTAAGAACAAAAACTTACAGCAAAATAAAGGGTGATTTTGTGACTTGGAGATGGAAACAGCAGCCTAATTCTGAGCACACATAAGCACACGCACGTGCATGTGCACACACATCTGGTGTCCTAGACATAGTCCCCCGAATGCAGCCCCAAAGTTCTGTCCCTTTATCAAAGCATGTGCCCAAATTATTGAAAATGCCAGGCCTGCCCTAGCCGGTTTGGCTCAGGCAATGAGAAATGGGTCCCAGGTTCCGTTCTGGTCAAGGGCATGTACCTCAGTTGCAGGCTCCTCCCTGGCTTGGGCCATGGTCAGGAGGCAACCAATCCATGTGTTTCTCTCACATTGTTATTTCTCTGTCTTCCCCTCTCTCTTCTACTCTTTCTAAAATTCAGTGGGAAAATATCCTCGGGTGAGGATTAAAAAAAAAAAGAAAGCCAGGCCTGAGATGATTCAACCTTTAGCAAATATCAAATATTCTAGAATGATGAGGAAATGTCATGATGCTATGCTTATAATTTAGTTATAGGTACTAGCAAACAGGTAGGGAAAGTAGTTGAAGGGAAGAGAAGGTTCCCCTGCAGACCTTTGAAAAATATGATTTCGAAACTCCTTTTCAGACAAGAGTGAACTTGGGGTGGTTGACCTGCCTTAGATCACAGGGGAGCCCCAATTATATATCACACTGCAGGGTGCTCCAAGGGACAGAATTTGGAGCATAAAAGACAAGAGGATAGCCTGAATATTTTGTTAGCATGAAGATGCTAGGCAGGGAGACAATCCAGGTCTGAAAAATGGGACAGAAATTAAGCAAGAGGGTTCATGACGGAAGGGAAGTGTTGGGCAGGAAACATATCCTGAGTCCCCGGAGTGTGTCCACACAGAGCTCTGTGGGGAGAGGACACAAGGAGGCGCCTCAGGCACCTGGGAGGTACCGCCGCTGAGTCAGCTGCCTCTGCACATAGCGCTATAAAGTGGCATGAAAACTGTCAACTCAACGCCGGAGAACACAGAGCGCATCCTTTCAGAATAAAGAACTTGTAAAATGAAATAGCGGAATGTCTACAAACAGCTCCTGGAACAGTGAGCACATATTCTGAAATAAGGGCAATTGTCCAAACAGCAATCATGAGATTTTGTGGATGTTAAAAAGACTTCAGAGCCTGTTTTGCTTTCAGTGATCGTCCACCCCCCGCCCCCATATTAATTGTAATGAGTTAATCACATCACAGTTTGTGTCAGAGTTGTACTTTTTGTGTCCAGCATGTGTCAGTTCACAGCTGGGACTTTTAAAGACACTTGTTGGCAGCATTATGCAACTTTATAACCACAGCTTTTTTTTTTTTTTTCAGATGAAACCAGCTTATTTGTATTCAGTGGACATTCTGTCTTTTTTATTTAGGAGCTTTCCCAGCATTGGAACACTATCCGTGTGTGTGTGTGTGTGTGTGTGTGTGTGTGTGTGTGTGTGTGTGTGTGTGATTCTTAGTTAAATACAAAAAGAATGAGGCAGGAAAGGGTGAAATAGAGAAGCCTGCGGCCTGGCCGCCAGGGAGGAGGGCAACATGCTGTCAGAAAGTGTCTGTGTTTCAGTTCATGCTGCAATTCCATTTTCCAGTGGGGCACCAAAGTGGATATTGCTCTTCCACTAAAAGGTTTGGATGGTAGCTTCACTCATCAATAAAGCGCACGCAGAAGAATAAGAAATTGGTGGGAGGAATTTTGCCAACGCTGGGAAAAAACAAGCACCCTTAGAAACACGATGGAAGACAATTGCTCCTAATGTGAAAGTTGAGCAGGTACATCATCAGAGACAGAGAGCAAGGACCCTGATCTTCACAGAGCAGGAGCCATGGGAAACACACGCGAGGGGAATCAGCAAGGATGTGGGCTACGCCAGGAGAAAGAACACGGCGGCATCAGAACAGAGGCGAATGTTCTAAGTGCGGCTCATCCTCCACTGTCTGATACTCAGACTAGCTATTTAGTAAAAGTGGGTATATTTCATATTTCATAGCATGGCGTCAGCCACACTCAACTAATCTAGTATTTTCATTAAAACCTCAAACATAAATTTTGAGCTTGTTTCTATTCTATGTGTGGGGTAAGGGGGAATCATCTATTTACTACATAACGGACCTCTGAGTATTGAATGTTTTTGCTTTAACAATTGCTGTGTTAATTCTGACACACAGAGTGATCTGTTTCTACTTGAAAAAAATTAAGTGTCATTACGATATGAACATTAATTTTATCTGACTGAATTTGTCCTGCCATTTGAGTATCTCAAAAGTTAGCATAATGAAAACCAGGATCTAATCATATGCTAGTTTCAAGTATCTTTCCAGCGGAGTTTTATATTTGTGGGCACAACAAACAGGACGACAAATGTATAATAGGGGCTGCCTATCTCTCATTAGAGACACAATGGGGGTCCACGTCAATAAAATTTCCATCCGTTTTGAGGTTTTATGGACAATGTTCCTTAGAAGGATGGATTGGCTCACAAACCACATGTGAGAGAGTCGTCCATTATAAGAAACCCTCTACAACGTACTGGTCCTCCTGAAGGTACTTACCACCTGATACACGTTGTGCCTCCCAGTGTACTTATCAGGCCCATGTCCTGCCTCTCCTCCTTCGTCCTTAGCACAAGCTCACAGAGGCAGAGACTCTTCTTTGTTCACCCTCTGTCCTAGCCTCAGGATTACAATGCGTCCTCACATGGCACTGTGTGCTCTTCCTACTGCAGCAATTAACTTACTGTTTTATGATTTCCTATTTAAGTGCCCATACTATACAGCAAACCCTGAGGATAGACTTGTTCACTCTTGCATCCTGCCTGCTGCAGGCTAACGATAGTGAAAGCTGTCATTTGTTAAGCACTCACTGCTAAATGTTCTATCCTTCACAACTTGGAGAGAAGATACAATATTATTCTCAATTTACAGATAAGGAAAGTGAAGCTTAGGAAGAGTTAAAAGTTTGCACAAGGCTATTCAGCTAGTACTGTCAGAATTACCATTGAAAACCAAGCATGTCATCCTCCAAAGACCATGTTCTTAATTAAGGATGAGCCTGGGTACACACAGTTAAGGGAGTGTTGCTGGAATTTAAAATTGGCAATGTAGGTTTAACATTAACACAAGTATCCTAGACTTGTTACTCAAGTCAATTTATAGCTATTCATAAATACAGACTAAAATATCTCATAATAATTGCTTGTTTTTCTTTAAAAATAGATACTATTTTTCCTTTTTTCTGATAGTGACTATTTGTAGTTTTTTTAAAAAATAATTCAAATGATAGCTACTATTTATGGAGCCCATACCAAATAGCATCCTCTACCTGTTTTGTTACATGCATTACTTTTATTAATTTATTTTTTTAAATCCTCACCCGAGGATATTTTCCCCTTGATTTTTTTAGAGAAAGTAGAAGGGAAGGGGAAATACAGAGAGAAACATCGATGTGAGAGACACATTGATTGGTTGCCTCCCTCATGGGCCCCAGCCAGGGCCGGATCGAGCCTGCAACTGAGGTACATGCCCTTGATCAGAATCGAACCCAGGACCCAGTCCTTGGGCTGACACTCTATCCACTGAGCCAAACTGGCTAGGGCTGCATTACCGTATTTGCCGGCGTATAAGACGATTTTTTGGCCCTGAAAAATATGCCTCCAAGTGGGGGGTCGTCTTATACGCCAGGTACACTTCAGATAGACTGCCCATAGTGCTTGCCCCGTGCCATAGTGGCCTCCCGATGCCCGCCCACTTCATTCCACATACCGTTCAGGCATCAGCAGCGCTGCTGGGTGTATGCTCGGCTGTTATGCGATTTTGCTGTTATGCGATTTTACCACACTCGCAAAATCGCACACAGCCGACCATACACCCAGTATGATAGCACAAAATCGCGGGTGGACCAGACTGCTATAGTGACAGGGCGGGCAAACAGGGAGCAGGGACCAATCAAATCAGGCTTTGTATACAGCCAACAGCCAACCACAATACTGCCCCATTGTACAGTACAGCATAGAAAATGTCGACCAGTCAAACCCCTATCATCCCTATCATGGCACCAAGATGTCGTTGATGAACTTTTAATATCAGATGATGAAGAGGAGTTTGAAGGGTTTTAAGGTGAAACTGTCACGCCAGCAAACTTGCTAGGGACTTGCCCGGCACTTGCTCTCTCCCTCTATTTGTTATCTTACTTCTATCATTGACAGTCCCTCTAGGTTGTGGGCTGCTTGCCTGTGTTCCTGAGAAGCATCTACGGTACCAGTCTATAGAGTGTGTTTTCTTTAGTGAATTACCGGTATGTTTACCGGTAAGAAACTTGCACTGTTTTATGTATATGTTTGATTACATACAGCCTTGTGACAGTTTTCCTGCATGTCATAAGCATTTGAATATAAATTAAAATGTTAAAATCAAATCTGATATTGTTTTACCTTTAATTTGGTGTGTGAAAGGTGTGCGGAAGAGGGGGTAGTCTTATACGGCGAGTATATAACAAACTCTGTATTTTGAGTGGAAATGTTAGGGGGTCGTCTTATACGCCCAGTTGTCTTATACGCCTGCAAATACGGTACTTTCTAACTTGTTCAATGTTTGCCTTTGAGGGTGGAGACCATGTATTTCTCATTTATTCCTATTTCCATCTCCCTTTGCCTCCATCCAGCATGGTGGGATTAATAGATGCTCAATAATTATTTGTTGAAAGAATCTGCCACTCATACAGGTATATTTTCATACTTAATATTCACAGCAATATTGGGGTATTATTGTAGATAATTTAAATAACTTCCCGCCCTCCACCCCCACAGCCATTCTGTTTGGTCCTGTGCCTCACTCTGGGATCACACTGCCTCTTACAAGCAGGCCTTCCTCTGTGAGGCCTTTTGAATGCAGACTTCCAATTTCCTATGAGTGTACACCATATATGATGTCACAATAATAGTTGAATAATATTTTCTCTCTCAGTTGATATCAATTGCTATGGGGGAAGCACTATTTTTGAACAGCATATTTCTGGAACTATATTTCCTAAGACTCTCTTGATTGACTTGTTCTTGAGAATCATAGAATAGTTTCAGAGCTGACTGGTTGTAAGTAATTCTGTTTTGCTACCATTGACAACCAGCTATCTGGTTCACCAGTTAATTCCCTCAAAGTTGTATTTTATCAGACAATAAGCAAATGCAAGAAAGCAAAACAAAACAAAAACACAAAAAAGGGGGGAGGAAAGGAAATTGATGGATAACTAGGGTCTGATTTTTTTCCCACTATTCCAGCAAAGCAAAGATCCTCTTACTAGACATTCAATATTTCTATAGAAATTTCTAGGAAGAAGGTTACTGCAAAAGTAAGCTCCATCTGGACAGGGAGTGGGGAGACAGATTCTTCATGGAAGGAGCCATTCCTCCAGCCTCCGTCCTCCCTGCACCCCCATACACAGCAGCTGTCACCCAGATTCTTAGCAAAAGCATTGCTGATCTGGTTTTAAGTCCCACACCCATTGACACCTGGAGAAATTTAAGTAAATAAAAAGTAAGTTAAAGTAATACTGTAAAAAGAGGATAATAACACTGCTACCCAGTTGGGCTAATTCGTTGTGAGGAGTCAGAGGTACATTATAATATGTAGTGCATTGCCTGGAGCAAAGAAAGAATCCAATCATTTGCTTTCCCTTTTCCCAAGCCTCTATCCAAATCTATTCCTTAGCTGTATGAATTCAGTGTTTCTTAATTGGGTTGCCTGCTTTTTGTTTCTCCATATCCCGATCAGTCCTATGTTCTATAGAAGAATATAGATCAAATCATGTCACATTCCTAATCAATAGTCTTTCATTATTTTTCTGCCTGAAATAATATTGAGAATGGAGGCCAAACTACTTTGCTAGGTATTAAAGATTCCAGTATGCTTCTTGATTTTATTTTTTTCTATTTCATGACTCTCATAGGTCAGCCAAACTGAATATCTTGTTCTTTCAAAAGTGTTTGCTCCAGCCTGGCCAGTGGTGCTCAGTGGTTGAATGTCAACCCAGGAACCAAGAGGTCTCCTGTTTAATTCCCAGTCAGGGCACATGCCTGGGTTGTGGGATCGATCCCCAGTAAGAAGCGTGCAGGAGGAAGCCAATCAATGATGTTTCTCTCTCATCAATGTTTCTCTCTATCTTTCTCCCTCCCTCTCTCTCTAAAAATAAATAAATAAGAATAAAAATATATATAAAAAGTGTTTTCTCCAGCCATTCCCTTGTCCTGGAAGTCCTTTCTTCCATCAATTTTACTCAGGTAAAGCTTTTCTGTACATTTAATGTATATCTTGCTAAATAATGAGCTCCTTAAGAACAGAGGCTAGCTTTTTCTCATCTTTACATTCCTAGTGCTGGTAGTGTTACTGATGTGGAGTTATGTATACATTAGTCAACTCAAATATTTGCTGAATAAATGGAAAAGAAAAAAACCACACAAACTTCCTTGTATTCCCCAAGTGCTTTGAAATGCTTGATTTTTGGTCTTTTGTTCGTCCACCCACCCCATCCCCAAAATTATTAGCAGAAAAAAAATTATTGTTTTATTACTGGAAACAATGACTACAACATTTCCAATATGTTTTGACTGTTTAATTTTTATTGCCTTTTCTTTCAAGAAGTTTTCTTTTCTGGGTTTAATTAAAGAAATACAGTCTAAAGCTTTTGCCATGAGCCACAATTAATTTTGAAATTATTCATAAGACTTTGTTTTCTTAATTTAAAAAAAATCTTCACTTAGAGATATTTTTGCCATTGATTTTCAAAAATAGGAATGAGTTTAGCATATAGTAAGAACTGACAGAAAATAAATATGGCTGAAGTGTAGTGAGTGATGGGGAGAAAGGTCTAAAGAGAGGTTGGAGTAGTTGTAAAATTATATTTAAGAATTGAAGTTGGGATACCAGTTAAAAGACTGTTACAGTAGCGCAGAAGACAGATAATGACTAAGCTTGTGGCTACAAAGATGGAGAGAAGCAGAAGTATTTGATATGCACTTGATTTTTAAAGAAAAAAAATCAAGGGACTTGTTAATATACACAGGAAGTGATAAAAAGAGAGAAATACAAGATGATTTTTAGATTTCTAGGTTAGCATCATGGTGGAGTGAGAAGACCACTTGTATTTCCCCTTACGTTTCCAACTAGTTGGACATCCATAATCCAACAAAGGTTCTTCTGCTTAACACACAAACATGTCTGGGAGATCCACACTTGGGTACATCTGAAGGTGGGTGTGTTGGACTTGTTGGGGAGGCAAGATAGGGGTGGGAGCAGGGACAGTGCATGGATGCAGTTCCCCAGCCATGGCTCCGGCTAATGTGGTAGCAATGGAGGAGTGGAAATGTGAGAGAATCTATCAAGAAGATATACTGTTTATTAATATATATGCACCCAATCTAGGAGCACCGAGATATATAAAGTAATTTTAACAGACATAAAGGGAGAAATAGAAAGAAAAACAATAATAGTAGGAGACTTTAGCACTCCACTTACACCAATTTAAAATATGTGTTTATTGATTTTTAGAGAGAGACCAAATGCCCATTTATTGAGATCCTACTATGTTGAAAGCATTTGAAAAGTAACACAAAAACTGACAAACCTTTTTGCAGTGGCGCAAGCGTTGCTTGCTTTCTGGCTTAGAACCTGACCTATCGGGTCTGTAGGCTGCATGACGCCAGCGCCTGTGCTGTCCACCTGGATTGACTCATGTGGCCTGGCTTCCAACACAGCCTTCTCTCCCTGTTTACTAAGCAAGGAAAGAGCAGTGCTCTCTTATGTTATTCGCAGCCAGAACATGTAGATGATGCTTATTGGTATTAATAATAAAAACTAACATTTATTGAGTGTCTGCCATGTGTCAATATTGTTCCAAGAATTTACGCATTTTATCTTCACAAGAACCCTATGGAGTAGGTATTAATATTCCCTCCCCCCTTTTCCTATGAGGACTTCGAAGTTCTGAGAGGTCTAGTAACTGGAGTAAGATCAGACATCTGATAAGATAGAGTAGCATTTGAAATCCAATAGCCTGGTCCTAGAGATTGGGCTATAAGTCACTCTGCTCTACTCTTAGCAAAAGAAATTTAGATGAAGGCAATGAAGCTTCTCAAGGATAAATCATTATTAAAGAGGCCAGGTATATCCTACCCCGATATCCTATTCCTGATGTATGCAGAGGTTTTACTGACTTTCACTTTTCGTTTCTTTCCTGTATTGTTTAATTTCATTCTCAAGTTTGAAAATCCTGCAAATAACACACTAATACTTCTTTGTAAATATTTATTATTAGAGAAGTAGCTAAAGAGTTAATCCTCCCTCTACCTCATTCTCTACCCTCTACTTCACCCAGGGGTGAGGTTCCATTCAAAACTTCTAGGAATACATACTTCTATCTCCCCATATGCCAACACTTATTAATATCTGTTTTTTAATGTGCCATCTAATGGCCAAAAACATATCATTTTTAGATGATTTTTATCAAGTTGAATATCTCATTTATGTTATTGACTATTCCTTTTTCTATCCTTGCATCTTTTCTTTGCATATTTTGTCCATTTTTTCTATTATTTTTCTCATTCTTATTTATAGAAGCTTTTACATTTTCTAGATATTAAATGTATATTTATTAATATATTGCCAATGTTTTCCCATCAGTTGTTGGCCTTTAAATGCTTTTCAGCTTTATTGAGTTATAATAAAGTTGCCTTCCTGACCTCAATATTTGGAATTACATGGTGGTATTAAGCATCTCTTGTGCACATGGAGAGTCGCTATTCTGTTGCAGGCACAGATTTTAGTTCTTTTAAAATCAGTGAGTAAAATATACTGGTATGTGGATTGGTTTTTCTGAAGCTATTTGAGTGTTAGTGTGCCAAGGATTGCTTTCTGGAAGTAGTCTGAAATACTTCCCAGTAGAAATGGTTCTCCTTTGATCTGGGAACCGTGGGAAGGACCATGTCTCAGGGTAGCTGTCATAGTTTAACTAATCTGAGGATGGGTTCATGAAAATGACTCGATTAAATGGACACAGACAGTAGAGGGGATGAGGGCATGTGCTGGGGGGCAGGGTGGGAGCAGCCAGGGTGAGGTCAATAGGGGGAAAAGGAGACATATGTAGACTTTAAACAATCAAGAATTTAAATTACAAAAAGAAAATGACTTGATTCATGATTTCAAGGGGAAAATGGGCCAGGTGCCTTGGCTGGTGGAGGTATTCACTAACGGTTAACAATGGAAGGAATCTTCTTTGTCTGGTTCAATGTCTGTAATTATAAATGAGGAGACCGAGGTAAGAAAGCATCATTTGTCTACGTAAGGTCATCCAGCTAGGAGGACAGTGATAAAAATAATGTACAGATGATGTGATAAACAGAGAGCTTTGTTAGGCTTAGCAACAACCTCTGCGGCTTGCTGTGCTGACCTTTCAGTATTTCTGACATTTGGGAAATATTTCAACTTTTGAGGTTATTTAGAATTCCATCCCAAAATATAAAAAGCAAATATAGTCCTGTAAACTCATTCTGTGATAGAGAAGTCCTCATTTTTCTCATACCCTAAAGGAACTACAGATCTCTCAGATTTTACCTAACATTAAAATTGTATTACTTATTCTCATTTTCAAAATACTTTCCCCTGCATGATTTCATTTGATGTTCATTCTAATTTGACTCAAAGATTAAAATAAATAAAAACAAATTTTTAAAAAAGGGAATAATCTCCTTTGTTTGGGGAGTATCACTAGAACATACTATGATCACCACATAGTACTGCTTTTTCACCATCCCACTACCTTAGACATTTTTTTATTGATTAAGGTATTACATATGTGTCCTTATCCCCCCACAGCCCCCCCCACCTCCCTGTGCCCCCCACTCATG
>NW_006293393.1:1372330-1373418 GCF_000327345.1 Myotis davidii | reverse complement strand
CGCCCCCACCCACCAGCCACTCAAGCTCCCAGTGGAGGCTGGCCTGAAGCAGGTGTCTGGGATTTATTTATCTTCTATAATTGAAACTTTGTTGCCTTGAGCGGAGGCTACACCAGCCAGGGTAGGCGGCAAGCTTGGCTTCCTCCATCGCTGGGGCAACCAAGCCTCCTGCTTGCTCCAGCTCCATGTCTGCCAGCCACCATCTTGGTTGGGTTAATTTTCATATAGTCACTCTGATTGGCTGGTGGGTGTGGCTTGGGGCATAGCAGAGGTGCGGTCAATTTGCATGTTTCTCTTTTATTAGATTAGATTAATTTATTTATGAATAGGTGCTATTTTTACAAAAGGATATACTATAAAAAGTTATCCTCAACCTTGCACTCAGACCACCCAGTTCCCTTTCCACAGGCCAACTCCTAGGCAAGCACCTAGCAGCTAACTTAGAACTAGTGTGTGTCTGGCAGTGTTCCAGCTCTGTCATCCAGGAAACTGTCAGTCTCTGCACTGGAAAGCCCCACTCTGGCCTTTGGGAACTAATCATTGTTTATTTGAGTGTTTTTTAAACTTAAAAACAATCACAACCCACAGTAAGAACTACATTTAAACACATGCATTTCAAATGACATAGCACATTTCAGGAAACAATACTCTTGCTGCATAAGGCATACAGTAATGTTTTCTGTTCTGTTTAATTTTTTAGCCATCTACTAAACATGCACATATACATTTTATCTCCCCAACACAATTTAATTTAAGAATATTTCTTGGAGAATCCAAGATGGTGGCAGAGTAGGTGGAAGCTACACTCAGCTTCTCCCAGGACCAAAATGGAATTACAACCAAATTATAGAACAATCACCCTGAAAATCCAACTGAAGACTAGCTGAAAAGAAACCTTATATCCAAGGATTTATAGAAGAAGCCACATTGAGACTGACAGGAAGGGCGGACACATGGAAAGGACTGGCCCTACTCCCATAGGCAGAGGCTGAGGTTTCAGAGGGATAGTTCAGGTGTGGGGCATTCCCCCTGAGAAGCATGAGGTCTCAGCCCCAACCTGGGCTCTCCAGCCCAGAGGACCAGAGTGG